>NC_047170.1:18977644-18980144 GCF_009819705.1 Hippoglossus hippoglossus | reverse complement strand
GGTTGAAAATCAGCTGGTAATCCCCGTCACCTCTCGCCTCCTGTGACCGCTGCTGATGAGGGTCAAATCCCAGCACAGAGAAACAAGCCCGTGACCTTAAAGCTGCATTATGCTGCTTATGACTGAGTGAATTGATCCATCTGCAGCGTTGTGTCCTGGGATTAAATGACTCAACGTAAATCGCAGAGTGTCACGGACATTTCGGGACAAAAAATAAATTGACCTTAAAGCTGCAGCAGGAAAGATTTGAGGCGATACAAAGCTGCAGCACTCACTCAGATGTAGAAGGACTCAAATAACAAGTCCAGCGCCGCACGTGGAGACTAAAGGACAAACACAGGGATTCAAATCAGGAACCTTCGCAAAAAGTTTCAATTTTCAATGAACACATTTTCCTAAACTCATAAATCTTTAGATAATTGCGTTTGCAGACGTGTTTTGCTGACGCTGATGAAACTCTCGATTTCAAGGTGTCCCAGAAATAACCTCACTAATGACACCTGCGATACCGGAGGAAAAAAATGTGACCACCTGAAGCTACTGATTTTATCTGCTGGTGGAACAGGCCGAGCAGGAAAGCACAAGACCAGGGCTCCCGTCAATTAATCACCTGAGACAGTTCTGTCTTCGCCGCGTGCTTTTCCAGAAGATCTGAAGATCCGTGTGCAGATTACAAAGATTCATGTGACACGTTGTTCCCGTCAGCTCATCGGAACAAGAAGCGTCCAGCATGTCCACATACACCAGTCTTCAAAAGTCTTAGGACAGCCACAGCTTTCAACTTCCTATTGACATTTAAACAGCAGTGACAAAATAATATATTATTTATATTAAAATAAAAAACATCACAAGTTTGTTCGGCCGCTGGATGAGTTCAACTTTAGATTCAATGTAGATCAATGAGATGATTCAATGAATCTTCCTTTTTAATATCTCCAGTTCAACACTAGGACATTGAATTATGTAAAGTGTGGTAACGGGTGGATGGATGATGGATGGATGGATGGATGGATGAATGGATGGATGGATGAATGGATGGATGATGGATGGATGGATGGATGGATGAATGGATGGATGGATGGATGGATGGATGGATGGATGGATGGATGGATGGATGAATGGATAAATGGATGGATGGATGGATGGATGAATGGATGAACGAATGCGTCACCGAACAAATCGAAGGATGTTTCCTGTGATTCAGATAAACTTCAGTTTGATTTCAAACTCGAATGTCCACAGTCCCTTAAATTCAATTTCACTGCAACAGAATTCCCACTCTCATGAAGATCAGTTTCCTGAACGTTCTTCTTCCCTGAACCACATGTTTACGCTGAGATCCGCGGTGACTTCCTGCAGACACACGAGGTGGAAACAGACATTTCTACCTCAGGTGATAAAGATCAGTCGTGAAAGGACAAACTGTAACTGTTCATCTCTTCTGCTGTCGTGGTGACTGAGTCCCAAGAGGCTCCTGTCAGACATGTTTTAGTAATGAAGGGAAATCCAAACTTTGCCGATGATTCATAACATAATGCATTTATTTAATCGTCTTTATCTCCCAGGCTCTGCTGCGTCCGCCTCAGTTTCCCACACAGACTTTTTCGTGTTAAACCTTCCAAACAAACTTTCTGTGTCTCTACCTCAGCAGCACCAGTGACTGCTGGCTTCAACTCAAATGTCCCGCAGCCTTCAACGTACACTCGCTACCGCTCAGGAGGAACATCCACTGGGACGTAAACATTCCCAGTGTATTCCCACAGTACAGCTATGTTCAGTGAAATCTGTTTTCAACGGGGGAAACACTTGACCTGCTTTTACACGCGTGTCAATAAAAAGGCTTAAGAGCCTCTGGGTGTGACGTGGGGGAGAGGAGAGCAGTAAAGACCAGGGGGAGAGCGGGTGACCTTCTGTTTCACGTTTCTTTCCCCAGCGGTTGTTGTGGCGACGCTCGGTGTTGAGTCCGCTCGGTCGGCGGGTTTTGTGAGTCAGACAGAGATAAAGTCGGACTGCGGGAGCTTTACGGCCTCGGCTGTCACATGAACTTCATTAAATAAAGTGTTTATTCTGACGCTAACATTCAAGTGGATTTAACACACTTTAACACACTTTACATCCACACACACACACACACACACACACACACACACACACACACACACACACACACACACACACACACACACACACACACACACACACACACACACACACGTTTTTTTCTCTTGCTGTCCTTTGGGGCAAAAATAGGAATGTAACCTGGTAAACCACGTCCAGACGTCGGTCACAAACAAACCCAGACCGGAGTGATTGTGTGTGTGTGTGTGTGTGTGTGTGTGTGTGTGTGTGTGTGTGTGTATGTGTGTGTGTGTGTATGTGTATGTGTGTGGTTTTGGTGACTTTGGTGGTTTCTAAATTGAGTTTAGATCTAAATAATGTGAAAAATGTCTGAGTCGGTTCCTCCTACTGTTTATTTGTAATGAAATATCGATGGTTCTTG
>NC_047170.1:18920144-18972644 GCF_009819705.1 Hippoglossus hippoglossus | reverse complement strand
ATCGGTGCGAGAACACGTGGACCTGCTGGTCAGCAACAGCTACATGATCGACTCGTACTCCCGTCTGGCCTTCCCTCTGTCCTACCTGCTCTTCAACACCATCTACTGGTGCCTGTACTCCTGACGCCTGGACGCTCTCAGCTGAGTCCTGGTGTCGGGTCAGAGAGCCGGGGGCAGGATTCCTCCTCGGGCCCTTCACTGGATTAACCCTCGATCATTAGGGGCCCCTGCTCCTGCATCCAGCTCCTGCTTCACTCATCACTTCCATTGCAAAAGAGATTCACATACAACCTCTCGAGTCCCTCAGTCGTTAGGAACCTGTTTTTTTATTAATCTGTACATGTGGCTCTTTTTTCTGCATAATTTTACTAAGTATATTCCAAAGCTTTATTTCCCATAGTTATTAGACTTGTGTTGAATGTCTTCTCTTAGCTACAGGGATATACTAAATTTGCATCAAATGTTTGTGAAAATGTGCTTTTCTTGAAAATATAATTTCCCCTCTGAATGATGCGTTTGGATGTACGTGTAATTCATAACTGAATAAATTTGTATCTTGTTTGTGAGGCTGTAAAACTTTATTATAGCGACTGAACGACACAGGTACTGATGTTACTGCTCTTTTTTAACGACTGACACATTTTATTTGCTGTTTCCAGTTTTATTTATTCCTTGTACAGAAAAGTGTCTGAAGGCCTTGTGGTCGAAAATTAATTAGCATATTTTCGATATTTCGATTTTTACGTGTTGAATTCATGTTTATTTATTTATTAATTATTATTATTATTATTATTATTATTATTATAAAATGAAAATTCAGATCCATGGGTTAGGGTTAGTGGATATTAAATCCATATGAATTTAGATTTCAGAAAGTTTGGTGGTTTTCAAAGTAAACTTATTTCTATTCAACGCTTCTGTAATGGTGCAGTTTCCATAGCAACTACAGAGATTGTTTATGTTTGTAAACTAACGTAAAGAAGCGGTTTAAGACGCAAACAAGCGCAGGAGAGACGCAGAGAGCCTGACCTCTGACCTCTGACCCTGACCCCCCCAGGTGAGTTCCTGTTCCTGTGTCACAGTCAGATGCTTTGACTCACACACAAATACACAGAGAGCGAGATGAGCTACATGCTAAGAGCTTCGTTAGCTCCAGCTGTTAGCATGTTAGCATCTTTAGCGTGGATGGTCAGAGGCTCAGCTTCCTGCTGCCTCGCCTGAAAAGTCGTCCGCACCTCGGGAGACGAGAAGCGACCTGCCCGGGTTGTAGCTTCACCTGGAAGGTAACACTGCGGTTTATACTTTTATTCTATGAACTCGTTTTAAATGTTTGTTTTCAGTATTTTTCAAAAGTCTTCTAGGTGTTAGAAAGTTGACTAACAGTTAAAAACACTAACTGATTGACTGACCATGAGCTAACCAAACTCAGCCTGGTTATATTTAATATTTATTCATATTTATCAGACTCTTAGTGAGGTTATGAAAAAGAAGAAAATCATAAAGGAACAAATGTGCAGTTTATTAGGAACACCCAGCTGAAGTCATAATGCATCAAGGTTCATTAAAACGTTTGGGTTTGATTCCAAATTCATACAATTTTACTGGAAGATCATTTATTAATGATAACAGAGTTTTAGGGTCAGGCACAAGAATCAAAAACGTTTTTATTTTAATACTTCAGTTGTTTTTGTATTTTGAAAATAAGCCTGAAATGACGACATGGAAGTCAAACTAAATCACAAGATTTTCAATGTACTTCATCTGTAAATTATGCTAAAATATGAGGACGTTTTTATTTGAATTATATCTGTTTCTTTATTTTAAATGGCTGATTTTGGATTATTCAGCTGTTTGCCAAACTAAGTAAAACATTGGAGTCATTATAAGTTGCCATTGTCCTCTGTGGGTCTGAGATGAAGTCAAAGGTATCTGCTTATCACAATCAAATAAAATGTCACGACTCAGCAGGTTTTCGTCTGTATTGACTAATCCAGTTGTTTCCATCATGCCAGTCTCCATGGTGACCAACGACGACAGCAGCACTCGTCCCGAACCTTCCAGCCTGAGTCACATGACGTCATACCAAACTCCACTGGGCCCAGCTGATCTCCAGGTGCATTTAACAGTCTACCAGGTACTATGACAGTGTACATGTACACACACACATGCGATATTTATACAATGAAAGTAGCACAACTGCACAACTCGGCCAATATTCGTTCAAATCTATCGATGTACGATTCAAAACAGAAACCAAATTGTCGTTATTTCATTCATGGAGCCCAAAATCCATCATTTCAATTTAGATTCATACAAACATTTGTTGTTTATAACAAACTTTCCAGATGAGGAGAAGGTTGAGTTTTCAGAGTGAACAGAAAGAAATAACAGGAACTGGAGAAGTAATGGTCACATAAATGTTTTACTTGAAAAGACACTCAAGCCTCTGCTGCTCAAAGTGATTGTTTTGAGTCTTTAACCTGTTCACAGACAGAATAATGTGACTGATTGTTGGGGCCCGGACAGTGGGGGGGGGGGCAGTGGCTCTGTCAGAGGGGACAGGCTGGAGGTTAGGAGGGGGACGCCGAAGCAGAACTGATGTAAGTGAAACGGAAAGGTATCAGTGGGAGGGATAGAGACCTGAATGGTGGGACTGGGAGGAAGGAGGGAGGGGGAAGGGAGGGGGAAGGAGGAGTGAATGCTACTGCAGTGCTGCTCTGTGATTGGCTGCCGCTGGGCCATGTGCTGACCCCTCTCAAACTGTAGCCTAACTAGGGCTCCCACATACATTCACTCACACACACAGACACACACACACACACACACACACACACACACACACACACACACACAAAGTGGTGTGCAGCCCCCTGTTGAGTGGCAGGGACATGTGAGCTCCTTCACAACTGCTATTCTGGGCAGGGGAGGGGAAAAGGGGGAGGGAGAAAGCGGGGGCGAAGCCGGGGGAAGCAGAGGGTCTTTCTCTTTCTGCATGTGGCGGAGCCATCGCGAGGAGCTGCTCACGATCCTGTCTCGTGTTGTGTAGGCTCTGATGTGCGCTGCCATAGCAGTCTTTTGTTTTAGTTCCAGTCCAGGCGGGAGAAGATGGGCTGCTGCTTTAGTAAGGAGCTCAACCCCGGCCCGCAGAATGAGAGGAGCAGCTTGTTACAGCCCCCGCTCCATGATGGGCTGAGTGAGGTGACAGAGCAGGTCAGGCAACACGCTGCGGCCGTAGCTCAGCATGTGTGTCTAGACGGAGAGGAGACCTGTGTGGCAGACGGACCGGCCCGGGGGACACCTCTGGAGGATGAGGACAGACTTCAACAAGTGGACAACAAAGTTTGTACAAAGGTCGCTGTGGCCAACAGGGACAGCACCACCCGGAGTGAGAGGGATCTTAAACCGGTGGGCTCTCACGAGGAGAAGGAGGCTATTATTATCACAACCAGCACTAATATACATACAAACAGGGACACAGAGGCAGGCGTGGTACACACTCCAAGGCTGAGCTGTGAGCCGGCTCCCTATATGGAGGTGCTCACACAGAGTCCGGTCAGACAGACGATTTTGGAGAGTGCCAGAGCTTTATGGGTCAGTCAGCTCCCAGAGGGGCAGAAGCAGCACAAACCAGCATGGTGTTCGTCTGCTTCCACCAGGCTGCCCTCCGCCGACTTCCTGGGAAACGTCACAGTGAGTGGGGTGTCAGGTTTGTGTCACGAGCCACAGCAGAGTTCCACCAAAGCTGAGCAGGAAGAGGAAGTGGACGAAGTCTGTGTCGTCACAACACTGTGTCAAGGTTTTCAGACAAGGACCCAGAGCTTCTACAGCATATGCTCCATTGACACAGACGACCTTGAACATGACCAGGATCCCAGCCAAACCCAAACAGCTGGGGCGGCACATTCACTGTGCACAGCTGAAGCAGAAACAGCTGCTCTGCCCCACACAGTGGAGGCTCCAGTTCCCAGCCAATCAAACATACAGGCATCTACTGTCCAGACCTACGTCACACAATCTAAAATGACCTGCCAGTCACATGATGAGGAAGCAGCTTCAACACAGTCACATGCTGCTGAACGGTCTTCCACCATCCTGTCACTTACACACACAGAGGAGCAGACCTCCTCACCTCAACCTGTTGCTGCTCCACAGCTGGCAGAATCTCCGCCTGACCCGCTGCCCCCATCCATTCGTCACATTACGGCTGAGGACCCTCAGGTGTCCGCACCACACAGCCCTCAGCCTCAAGATCGTAATTACCTGACAGCTACAAAGGCCACAGAAGAATCCGAGGATGACATGTCGAGTGGATGTGTGGAGGAGGAGGGTGAATGTGTGGGGCCATCAGAGGAGATGATGGTTACAGAGGAGTGTGTGTGTTCAGAGGACTTGGAGGACCACAGAGCAGCACTGGGAGCTTTTATGGCCACAGAGGAAATGGTTGTCGACTCCCAGGGGAAAGGATCAGATCAGTGGGTGGAGCATCATCTGCATGAGAAGCACGTCCAGAGTTTAGAACCAGCAGCTGAGTCTCCTGAGCTGGATTCCCCCAGTCAGAGCCCCAGTTCTTTAACGTTTGACCTGTTGAACAAGGAGGAGAATGATGCTTTGCCTCGTTCTGGAGGAAACATTGAAACGGATAAACCTTCCCTGCAGAGCCGGGCCATCCCGGTGAGTATCTGCAAAAGCCACAGTGAGGAGGCTGATGTTGTCCACAGCGGCACAACAGATACAACTCTTACAGAGGTAACGTCAATCTCCACCAACTCCGCCATGTCCTCACTGCCTGCTGAGCTCACAGCCTTTTCCTGTCACACAGATTTGATGACACCTAAAAGCACATCTCCGCAGGGTGACTCCACCACATCTGAACACGTTGATGTTAATTCAAATGATCCAGCTTCTGAACGGAGCCGCATGAAGCCCTCTGGTCAGGAGGCGGAACCCGCATTTACTGAATCTGTGAAATGTGATGTCCAGTTTGATTACTGTGACGTACAGAGTGACAGCTCTGAAGTGAAACCTGAAGGTGAGGACGGGTTTGAGTCAGACGCGCTTTTCCAAGGTTTCCTCGAGAGAAGAGTCAAAGAACCAGAACCAGAATTTCTTCAGACCTGCAAACCTGTCGAGGAATATGATGTTACCGAGGTTTTAACTGAAACCGGCTCAAACAGCGATCACCTAGAGGAGAGTGACGGACAATGTGACGTGTTAGCTGAGCTCTGTCCAGCTGTAAACACAAGCATCACTCCTCAGGACCCCGAGGAGGCTGAGAGCGGATTTGAGGATTCAAGTCCAAGTTGTCTCCCACAGCCTCCTCCTGCTGAGAGCGAGATTTCTGTTGTCACTTCCTCCACTTCACTTCCCTCTTCCTCGTCTCCGTGCACATCTTTTGAGGAAGATGAGCAGAGTCAAAAAGTAAATGCACTGGAGGAGGTTTCTATGTATGAGTGTGGGGGAGAAGAAGAAATGGCAGCTGCACCGGTGACTCAGTTTCGCCCCCTCCCCACCCCAGTTGAGCAGGAATCTGCAGATATGTTAGAGCAGCCGTCCTACAGTCCTCAACCTTCCTCTGAACTCCCAGAGATGTTTCCCTCCAGTGGTGACTCTGACTGTGTGAACCCTCACGTTGATGTTGGCCTGCAGCTTGATGCTGCTAAATGTTTAAGTCAATCTGGAGACTCGTCCAATGTAATTCAGCTGGAGGGAGTTAATGAGATGAAGATGTCACTGGAGGAGGAAGCTGATCATCACAGGGATTTTCCTGCAGAAACCTTCAGTGTTTCAGCAGCAGGTCCTGAGGTCCGTGCCGACTCCAGCAGCTGTGATACATACACGATTCCTCATGACATCAGCTGTCAGGACAGAAGTTTGCTTTTGGACCACACCATGATCCCAGTGGACCCTGGTCAGATTGATGCTTACGCCTCAACTCCGTCTTACGAGATTCACTTCCAAGATCATGGACTGCCATTGGCTGCTGAGGAGGGAGAGAGGGAAGGCGGGATGAGGGAGATGGTGTCTGAGCTGCTGGGAGAGGAAGCAGACTCGTCGGTGTGCATCCTCTATCCCCAACACTGGATCAGACTGGGTGGGGAGGACAGCTATGAGGGCTGGGCTCAGGGGCCGTCGGAGGCCAAGGATGAGAACGAGACGGGCACTGACACGGAGCAGATCCCGGCCTTGGTTTCAGAGCTGCAGCCCTCCATGGCTCTGCTCGGAGCGTACCCCTACAGCACCATGATGCCCCTGGGGCCGTGTGTGTGGGACTGGCACACCGATTGCACTCAGGCTGTAAGTGTTCAGCATGAAGTGGGGCTGAGTGGAGGGAAAATATTCAGTTTCACATCTTATCCCTTAAATATTTTTGATGTGATTCAGTGAGGAAATGAAAACACGTATTTTCAAACCAAACAGGGAGCAGTTCAGGACTTTTATTATGAAGAGTCTTACTTTGTCCTCGTTATGAAGATGTAACTTGTGCTCAGTTTCACACAGATGTCTTTGATACAAAGAGTTTTATTAGAATGAGATAAGAGATGTAACCGAGTAATAAAATGCAAGGACATAGACTTCTTTTAAAATAACTGCCTCGATATAACAAGGTTGAATTACATTGAATTCACTATTTATTTTCTGTGTTTATTTTCTCTAAATTCCTCCATCATTTTCAATTTTCAATTTAGATAAAGACTCTTTGTGTCTTTTCATTTCAGGAACACGTTGATGCTCCGAGCCTTAACCCTGATGCTGAGGTTTGGACCAATCACGGCCATAAGTTGGGCATCAATGGCTCCGCCTACCGTCAGCCATGGCTGCAGCTCGCCAACGACGTGACCTATCACGAAGGTAGGCCAGGTTCACCTGATCATCAGTGTTAGATCTCATATTAGAGTTAATTTGTGATGAAGAGTGTCGTTTATTCTTTGAAGAAGACGTTGGTTAATGGATGTCAATGTCTCTGTTTAGATATGGTTGTGGTGTTGTAGTAAGATATTGGATGTTGTTTTTTTTAGCATTCATGCCGGAGTTCCAGCTGGAGAACATGAGCCTGGTTGATGCTGCGACTGATCCCAGTTCACTGGAGTTCCAGACACTGACTGGTGAAGCACCTACACTTAATGGAGAGCCCAGTATCCCATCTGTTCCAGGTATGACTCTGATTTAGTTGTTTATTCGTTATTCTTCTGTTTTAACACAGTAGAACCATCGACTCTGTGAGGTCGGATGTTTTAACGTCTTCCTTTTTCCCAGATGAGGTCAGAGAAGAGCTGAGGACAGTTCTGGAGTCATGTCTGACCAGGTCATTAATCACAACACATCATTCCTCTCCGTTCTGTAGAGGACGTCATGTCATCAAATGTTTAACTGTTTAGTTTTTCACATGTTCGGCTTAACATAAACATTGGACACCTCTCCAAGAGTGTCCTCACCAGAGTGTCTGTCCCTCCACAGGGAGCACCTCTGCAGCGACCTTTACCTCACATCTCAGATGGACGGAGACCAGTACGTTCCCATCTCAACTCTGGCCAGCCTCGACAAGATCAAGAATCTCAGCACGGACCTGGACCTCATCTCCGACATCCTGAAATGTAAATCAACCATTTTCTGTTATAAATATATATATATATGGGGTATAATTGTAATTTCTAGCTGTATTGTCACAAACCCAGACTGTAGATGTGAGACTGATGAATGTGTTAATATCTGGACATGTTTTCTGGATGGCAGCTCTGCCGCTCGTCCAGTTGGCTCCGTGTGGACAGAAGGTTCGACCCAAACAGAGTCGATGTGTTGTCATCCTTCGTGAGATCCCTGACACCACACCCCTTGAGGTGAGGGTCCACCACACACAACAACACAACCTTATTCCTGAGACGTTTTCATGGGTTGGTGTGACTGGTTTACTGTCGTGCAGGAGGTGGAGGCTCTCTTCGACCGGGACGATCTGCCCAAGTTCCTGAGCTGTGAGTTTGTAAGCAACGATAACTGGTTCATCACCTTCAAATCGGAAGCTGAAGCACAGCAGGTAAGATACAGGTGTCTGATGTTCTGATCTTCTCTCTACTAGAATAATAATAGTTATTCAGTCAGTGACACGTTACTGTCTGTGGACGCCTCCAGGTCTACAAGTACCTCAGAGAGGAGGTGCGGGTGTTTCAGGGAAAACCATTAATGGTCAGAATAAAAGCCAAAACCACAACAGTCCCGTCCTATGCTTCTAAAAATGGCTACAGAAACACCCAGCCAGAGCAGTGTGGCAACCCTTACGGCTCCTACTTCCCCGCAACTACCTACGAACACCCAGGGGGCCCCGTGACGGCACCGCAGCTCTACGACTTTCCCAGTGAGATGTGGGCTTCCGCTCTGTCAGGATACCACAAACATGACGAGGTGAGGTGACGTTAAAAAGGATTCGCAGGATTATCTGTAACAGATATTTCTCACCAAGCTACTGTTTTGCCCTCAGCTTCCATCAATGAGCGAAGTATTCAATGGATTTGCTCCAACTTCCAGCTTCAAACCTCACAACCCGCGCAGGCCGAGGTAGCTACAAGTCATTCTGCCTTCTGTCTGCTGTGGTTTCGTAAATTGTTGTTCATCTGTGAAAATGCATCATCGTATTTGTGTAGCTGTCAGTCTGTTGTTAATGTTGGTGTGAGTCTGCGTCAGCCATCATAATGTTTCATCATTAAATTCTTCCAGGAGAGCCTCGAGGTGGTCAAACTCTGGAGACCGTTGGCAGGTCACGCAGAAAGACGCGTCGGAGCAAAAATCCGCGGAGCGCTCGTCATCCCCCGTGAAGTCAGGACGATCGTGGTCACATGGCAACTTGCGCCATCAGAACAGAAGCGAGCGGGGAAGGTAAAAACGTCACTGGTCCTACGCTCAGTCTGCTGATGCATTACTAATGAAGTTCCATCAAGTTGGAATCTAATGTTCTTCAGGTTTAATAATGACAAAGACAACAGTTTCATGATTAGACTGATTTATTACAAACTAGAAAGTCACTTAGTAAAGTCCATACCTCCACCAACAGTTTTCTAATGCAACTACATTTATATTCAGTAGATCTGGATTTTTATTTGGTTCAGCACCAAATTTCACACACGCATAAATATAAGTCCTCATAACATGTCTGTTTTTTTCATCAAGATCCAGTTATTGTTCTCTGAGAAATCGGAACAAAGAAATTCCTGCATCTAGTGAGATTTAATAAGCTCTTACTTGGATGATACTCCCTCCCTCCACCAAGTTTCAATAAAATCCTTTCAGTAGTTTTTGCGTAACCCTGCTGACAGTCAGACAAACAGAAATCATAACATCCGTGGTGGAGATAATTAATCTCAGACACTGACAGAGACGCCTGCAGCACTTTGCTCCACTTCATGTGTTTATTTACTTTGTTCTGGAGTCACAGAGAAATGCCCGATTTGTTTCTTTTAGTCAAGACTAAATATAAAAACTAACAGACAACATATTGTAAAGACAATGAAGTTATGAAGACAGTAAAAGGAACTGCAGGGGAAGTTCTTTATGTGTGAAATAGATTTGCTGCTGCAGTGTAGGAAGTGAGTTATAGACTGAAGGGAACATTTGCTCTGAGATGCTGCACCTACACATAATTGCAGTTCTTAAAAGGTGCACATCCGTCGCCCTGTACGCCGACACAGACACATTGAGAGTTCAATGGGTTGAGTGGTGCTTCGATGCAATCGTATAAATCAGGTTTCACTCAGAGCTGCAGTAACGTCACTGCTCTGCTCCGTCTCTCTGCTCTAAAGGAGAGGAAACGGCCACAGGAGGAGGGACAACCCAAGGTCATGGGACAAATCTGCAAACACTCATGTAAGTGGCCACTGTTCATTAGTGGTGTTTGTTGAAGTTCATTTTCAGACTCTTTATTTACTGTGTGTACGTTTGTGTAGAATCCACCGAGTCAGTCACCTCCTCGTCAGCCGTCTCCTGCTCTTGAGCTCGGGCTGATGAGCTTCCCTCCTCTTCCTCCGGCAAAGAGTGGCAAAGCAACCGCACCTCCAGCTAACGGCAACGGCAAGAGCAAGGTAACTGAGGCTCCGTCCGCCTGTCTTCATACTTGAATTCCAGGCAGTGTGACAAACCCAGATTTACATACCATAACTGTTTTTTCTGATGATCTCAGGGTCCAGACAAAAGCAGCAGCTCAGTTTCAGACGAGCCTCAGTCGGACTCACAGCCGTAAGTATCCTCAGAACATTTGCAGTACTCTCTGGATCAGCTGCTCTGGTTCAGTTTCCTCATGGTTCCTTATTATATGATTGCATCTACAGCCACAGCTCGAGCTCCTCCAGTTACTTTTCTTTTCCGTGTATCAAGTTATTTCCCATGTTGTCCTGTTGTCATGGTGCCACTGATATTGTTCTGCTCGTCTCCATAGGAATGTGAAGGAGAGCGCGGAGACGACAAGCGAGGACAAACCTACGGAGCTCACACAGGAGCCAGTGACAGTAAGACTCAATTTGAAATGACACAACACTTCTTTCTGTCTGTCCCGTGGTTTGAACCGTGTTTTTAAACACCCTGAAATAAATCTGAAAGTTTAATGAAGTTAATGAAAGGATGGAAAGTGGTGTAGGAAAAAAATACAGCTGAGAAAGGGATCAACTCAATTATTAGACTATCATAAATTATTAGTTTCATAATGTTAATAATTTAATTTGATATTAATAATCTGAATCATACTTAAAGTTGTACTTAAAGAGGCTTTACGGTCCCAAAAGAGAATAACAACTCATAACAGGTAAGTTTTCAGATACAATCTCTATACTAAAAATCTAATTGAATACTTTTTAATCTTATTGAAAATGATTTAGTGTGTCGGTGCATTTTGATGGTACGAGTCTGTCAGAGCTGAAACATTATGATACACGACTGCTCCTGGTTCCTCTCTCACAGAATATTGATTTTAAAATAGAAAGTGACTGATTTATTGAGAAGCAGTTGAGATCCATCTGATGAGTACTCCAATGTACTTGATAGCACTGTTATTATATAGTACTAATAGTACTATTAGTATTAATGTGCTGTGACCGACACCGACCGCATGTTGTGCTCTGATTGGACAGGAGTTCAAAAGGCTAAGCTACGCCCAGATTTGCCAGAAGAAATCCAGCAATGAGCCGATCCCCGCCGACGACCCTCTGCCGACGTGAGCAGATCCCGACCCGTCGAGGCCACACCTCCGGTTCCCAGCTCTGTTACCACGGTGACCAGATACGATGGAGCAAAAGGGGATTGTTTTGCATATGTTTTTGTTTTTTACAATGAGCGTTTTACAGCACTGTGCTTTTTGTTTATTCATTTCGTACCAAACGCAGGGTTTACATCTGGAAACCGCAGCCCTGATGAACACCGGTGGGGGCGGGGTCAAACTGGCAGCTGCTTTAGAAGGGTCCGGGGTGGGGGTGGGGGGCACTCAACGTGTCAAAGCTACCTTTTCCGTTATTAGACAGGAAGCTGGGGAGAATCTTTCAAGTGTTGATCTGCGACTTTACGTTTTATTTCTTGGTTTGTGGTTACGGTTAGTTTATTCATTTTGATTTAGTCTTGTTTCGCTGACGGCGCCGGCGGTTGTTTGTTTGTTTGTGTGATGATTTGTGGATGTACAGGAACTTCTGCCATGATCCCGAACTTGTTTTGTTGGTTTTTATTTCCACACGTTTGTGTTATGCTTTAGTCTCCAGCACACACACGATACTTTACTCTGAACGTTAGTGGTTTTCATTTCAGATGTTTGCTCGTCATGAACGAAGGTCCAGTGTGTATTTGTGAGTGCTGATCTTGATCTTGATAGTTAAGGGATCAAATTGAAAATGAAAATATGTTCCTTTTTGAAAAGCACTGAATATCAAACCTTTCTTTGTGCATGATTTTTAAATTTCATTTTAGAATTTAATTTATGTCATATTTTTATTTATGTTTGACAGGAGTGCTTTAGTCTCATACGTGTGGACAATGATATCTACTGGACTCAGTTTTAACACCGGTGTCGGTAACTAAGCACTGTTTCAACACAGAACTGGATCTGTATTTGAGAACTTGAATTTGATTGTATTGAGTCCAATGTTTTTTCTGTTGAAAGTATGAACATTTTAAATGTAAAGCAGTTGAACAAGGGCATTTGTGGCACGTTTCTTTGTCTGTACAGATGTACATAATCATTGATTATTAAAGAAGTGCCTTTTGAACTTTAAACTGTTGTTAATGTGTGTTTATACAAACCTAGACATGGCTTCACAAGATCACCCCTTATTTTAATATATTCTGTTTTTATCTTACTTTACTTTCTTATTTCCAATGTACACGTTTTCATCGCTCAGCCTCTTTGAGACATTCAGCACGGAGTCCTCTCACAGAAAAGCCGTGTACACAGGAAGTTGTTGGTTGTGGTTCCTCCTTCTAACCAGCAGATGGAAGTTGAATCACATCCTAACAGTCATTACTCCATTAGGTGGCCCCAGCACTTGTTTACAGCCAGGATGATTTGATTCTTCAAGGGCCATCAGCCTAATGAATGGGATGAATAATACTAATGAAATACAGAAAATTAGAAGGACAAATTGATGCTCACATTCGTGTCACTGCCACGTTGGACTCCTCCAGTCATACAGGACTTAATCAAAGGCTCCGTGATCTTAAATATTAATCACGTTATTCTGTGGAGGTTTAGATTCCATATGCAGATGTTGAATAAAGAATTATGGCATTAAAATGCAGCGGCCAGTGTGGGGGAGAAGATGAATAATCTGTAAAACATTACTTCATTAAATACAACTGTGTTTAAGGAAATTCTAGATGCTTCTTTTTCAGCTTCTTACTGATAAAAATGGGTCGTGGATGATGCTTCTGTTGGATCGAACTGAGATGAACAGTTCAAACTCAATGTGCTGGGAGATTTATTTCATGAGTCATGTAAGTATGAATCATCTAAGACCCCTCACATTTCTACAGATTTATACTGGACCTGCCTCAAACTATCTCCTGCTCCAGCATCTATAATTATATTGATTATTTGTTGAATATGAATTTGATCAGACTTAGAATAAACTGGTGTTTGGTTTCTGTAATGTAACTAAATTAGTACAAATCTAAATTATTTTCATGAGTTCTTCTATTGTGAGTAAAGGACAAAGGACTTTTACTTTTATATGCCAGTATATTAATTTTTTTACCTTGAGCAAATTGATGAATGTTTTTCATTCTTAAGTTTGGGAGTAAAAGTAGAGGATAATTACTTTTGTAATTAAGTATATTTAATTTTCACCTTGAGCAAATTGATGAATAATGTTTTGTAAATTAGTTTATAAGTGATGGATTTATTGTTAAGTGTATTTATTTTGTACTTTTTATTTTTTGACTTGAAGTGAAGACTTTTCCCTTTGATCAGAATGATGGATATGTTTTATTCTTCAGTTATGGTTTGATTGATGCCATATTTGTATTTGTTCTCGTCATCGTCAGCCTGTGAATTAAATTAACTGTAATATTTAATGTATATTATTAATAATCTCACCTGGGGCCCAGGTGAGGTCACACAGAAAGAAGGCGTGGTCGCTCGCTGCGCCCCCTGTCGGTGATGAGCGCCTCCTCCTCCTCCTCCTCCTCCCTCCAGCCTCCGCGGAGTCACGTGACAGCCGCGGCGCGCACACGGCTCAGACCCGGAGCTTCTTCATCATCATCAGCATCATCATCTTCATCACCTCCACCGACACAACCTCCGCAGCGTCGCGAGCCGAGCGCCTCACCGGGGTCTTCAGCGTTTGGACGAGCCGGGCGTCATGGCGGCCCCCCGTTAAACCGAGCCCCGCGTTCTCCCTCTTTGTTCTCCCTCGACGCCTCCGTCTTCACGCGCCTCCGCCGAGGAGAAGCTTCCCGAGCGGCGGCGGAGGAGCAGCAGGAGGCGGCGGGAGTGTCAGCGGCGGCCGGGGAGGTGTTTTCGAGGCGAATGGCGGACCGCGAGGCGTCACCCATCCCGCTGGAGATCCGAGCCCGGCTGGCGGAGCTGGAGCTGGAGCTGTCAGAGGGTAAGATGAGAAAAGCCTCCTCTTCCTCCTCTTCCTCTTTCTTATCATCATCATCACCTTCCTCACCGGGAGCCACTAACGGAATCTAACCGATCACCCCCCCTCCTCCTCCTCTCCCTCCGCTCCCGCTCCTCCCATCCAGATGTTTGTCAGGGACCGGCCTGCACGGCTCAGTGTGGCCGGGAGAGGGTGAGGGCAGAGCCGGGGCTCACTGCGGGAACCGGCCGCTGCTCTTTGTCTCCGCGGCGGTGCCGTGTACTCGGGGGGGGGGGGGGGGAAACGTGTTGTGTTCGCCCGGTGCGGGTCCGAAAAACAAGCGGCTGTTTGACCTTGAGATGTTGACACACTCATACCTGTGTGCGTGTGCGTGTGCGCGTGATAAAACCATTGCGGTGCGACGCTGCGTGACGGAGCAGCTCTCGGGGCCTGTTGGGCTTTTGATGCCCGTGATCCCAGCCTCCTGCCTCGGTGTGCCCGGGCCTGCAGAGCCGCTGAGGATGGGGAGGATGCTCGGGATCATTTTCCTCCTCCTCCTCCTCCTCCTCCCTCCTTCCCTCCTTCCTCCCTTCATCTCTCTCCTCACACAGATGCAGCAAACACACTCTCTCCTTCTCCGTGGGCTCATTGAATCTCAATCACAGCAAACCCACCCTGCTGCTGTTTCAATGCACCTCACACAGGAACATATTCCTGCCTTATATAATGGGGGATGGCATGTTTTATTTATACAGGCAGGGGAAGGCCTACATTGTGAGGGAGGAAGCCGAGATGCATTCTGGATGTGAGCCGCCTTGTTGTCTGAAATCTGTGGATCAAAATGTGCCGGTGTGATGCAGACACAGATGTGTGCAGCTGCGGTTTGTCGTCGGTTGCGTGTGCGTCTTTTGTTTTTCGTCTCTCAGGGCTGCAAAAGCTGCAGTGAAACTTGATTTATCTCACCCGCAGTAGTGGAAACAGTCTCACAGGATCTGCACGACGAGGAGGAATAGATGCTGTTGGATTGGAGAGGATGAGATTCACACGTACACACGTACACACACACACGCGCACAATCGAGAATCTGCAGCTTAAATCAAAAAGGAAGAAAAACATCAGCGCTCGGCTTTGAAATCTCCGAAAGCAGTCGACACATCAAACCGTCCCGTTTCCTTCAGATCAGCCTCATCATTCATAAAAGCTTTTATTTTCTCCCACTGCAGTGACTGACACACACACACACACACACACACACACACACACACACACACACACACACACTCTGAGGTAAAACAGCTGCAGGCCCATTGGAGCTCCTTATCCAGCCGAGAGTGTTTATCAGAGCAGAACCTGCTGCCGGCAGATGTTATTAATGATGGAAGAGGAAACGTCACGGCCAAACGTCACACAGCATCAAGCGCTCGGAACGCTCAGGTGTTTTGTGTGTCTGCGTTTGTGTGTTTAGACGACTGACAGGGTCATTGGTGGATCACAAGAAGCCTGACAGGCCTCCTGATAGTGTGTCGGACGTGTGGGTGTGTGTCTGTCACCGGCGCTCCTCGAAGCAGGCGGGTGAGAAAGTGTCTTTCAGGGAGAGTCGATGGCGTGTGTGTGTGTGTGGTCACTGCAAAATAAGAGCGTGTTGTGCTGCAGATGAAGCTGAGAGGGTTAAAGTCAGAAAGTAACCCTGAATTATTTGCTAGGTTTCAATTTTTAAATGTTTGAATCGGCCAACTGTTGAATTCATACTCCAGATAGATAGGGGGCAGCAAATTACCAAAACCTTCTCCTGTGTCGTGGGACATATCCTGGTCAGGACCATTGAAAACATCCGTGAAGGTTTTACTGACCCGTGACTCTGTACATGTGACATGCGTGTTCAGGGACTGGCCAATCCCAACCAAGATATAACACGCCCCCTTCTCTCGGACTAACGTCAGCTGGAGTAAATCTAAGAAAAGACAGAAGCAATTGTAAAACACTTGAGTAAGAAAAACATCACATTTATCTCAAGAAAGTTCTGATGCTCTGAGACAGTTGTGAAACAAACTTTTTTGAAGCAGCAAATTCTCCTATTTGAGAAGCTTGAATGAGAGAATGTCCTGTTTAATGGTTAATTGATCCGTTAATTAAGAGGTTTCAAGTATTTTGAGAACACACAGCAGGCTACGGCTCCACTAGAAGGAGAACCCCGTGAGTTTAACTCCTGACGAAGAGGGAAACCAACGCAGAGTAAAGGCAACAACTTCCTGTCAGAGCTGCAGGATGAAACTCTCCTTCCACGCCTCTGAGAGGACGATCCAGCGTTCCACCTGTTTATTAGATAAACTCTTCAATCAGCCGAGCTCCGGCAGATAAGCCGCTCTCTCCCCGCTCCTTCGCCCGGTGTCGTCTAAATCACATCATGGCTGTCGTATTACTGTGGCCTCCAGGCATTAAGGCGCTGTCCTCGTGTGTCTCGGAGCATTTAGCTGCCGCCCTTGTGCAGAGTGACGTGCAGACGGGACGAACCGAGCCTTCCGTGCACTTGTTGGATGTGAACTTGCAGGAATCTGGAGGCTTTCGCTGACATGACGTCGCTTCAGCTGCAAAACTGCTCTGCTCTGTTTAAGGTGCCGGCCTCGACCGCCAGCGCTGAGATGTCCAGCAGACCCCAAAGTAACCTTCAAGGTTCCCTGTGGTGAAGCTGCAGGTCACTGTTGCTGGTGGCGGTGTGTTCAATGTCCTCTGGAGATTGTCTCTTGGGCTATTTTGCCAAAATGAGCTGCAGCAGGTTCAGTGCGACGCTGATGGTGTTAAATATTAAACCGTCTGACCAGGAAAAACCAAAAAAATGTCCACACATACATATTTAATCAACAAAGTGCTGCTCAGGTGTGAATCTGACAGCACATTTTATCCTCTGCTAAATATTTCACATCCTCACATCAACACTTTCTTGGTATTGAATATTTATTTGAACTTGGAGATTTAGGAACATGCAATTTTGCAGCTTCTATATTTTCAGTGCAGCTCTAGTTTCTGTGTGTGTACGTACAACAGCAGCAACATGCAGCTCAGCGTAGCCTCGTTCTTTCCAGATCTGCAAAAACATCATCTTTAAAAGGGAAGTTCATGAATAATCTGTGGTTAATTACTCTGTTGATCAGACTAAATGAATGGAACCGTGAAGCTGCGGTGGAACACGACTTTACTGAGGAACCTGCAGTGAAATGAATGTTGCTTGATCCGGAAATGAGACGTTTTATCAGTGACGTTAAATCCATGATAAAAATAAGTGTTTGTAAAGTAAATGTATTACTGAGTGGATGCATTTTAGTTGCACTCTGCAGTTAAGCTCTCGGTAGATCTGTGGATTTATTTATATAAGTAGATGTTTTGCGCTGATTATGAGTCAGGACTTAAGGTCGCAGCATCAGAGACTAGTTGGGAAATAAAGCTTAAACCTCAGATGATTCACTCGCCAGAAAATCCATCAGCAGCAGTTTGGAGAGTTTGTTCTGACTTTATGAAAAATGCTACGAGTTCCCTCATCACAGCTTCTCCTCAGTTTTATATCACAGTAAATTAAATATATTTTTAAGTGATCACATTCATTATCTTGATGATAATGGAAGTTTGTCCAAGAGAGAGTGATGACAAGTGTCTCCAGAATCTCTATCAAGAGTCCGGTTTCCATTTTGTCTTTTTATATAAAAAGATATCAGCTGATATTTCACTTTAGTATTTTTTTTGTTAAGGTCCTAAAAGTCCAGTGCCTGGCCGGGCAGGATCATTTAAAGATATCAAATCGGATTAATTTCTAATAAAAATAAACATGAGTCGCAGAGCCAGCAGCTGGAGGTCGGACCAGTCACTGAGGTCTGGGGGCGTGGCTTCGATGATGCTATTGTCCAAACTCGTTGGTTTTACTTTTGTCCTCGGTTTCATCTGAATGATTTCAATATTAGTGCTGATGTGTGGGTTTCACTTCTGATACCAGAAACACAAAAGTTAATTTGTCACAACACAAGAATTTAAAGTTCTCAGACGTTTGTTTAAATAAAATACAAATAATAAGAAAATGAAACTATGACTATGATCAGACATTTAATTTTTATTGTATTTATTTATTTGACAAATTGAACAGTTGCAGCTATAATTTGATGCCAACTTTTACATTTAACAATTTTTTATAATCTTAAGACGAATATGGAGTTTCGATATCCGCCCAACGATCAACAATATGGCCGAATTAGACAGAATGAGTCCTGAGAACAAAAGGTTTTAAATCGGAAGCGAACCAGTGTCATCCCGGTGAGTGGCGAGCGTTGGTGTGTTATGAAAACAGAGCAGCTGTCAGTCATTTGGCGTGCGGCCTGTTCGGAGTGACGTCCGTCCTGGAGCGGATGCCAGTCGACCACAATGAGCAGAACTGAATACTGAGTCTGTGGGTGTCGTGTATTATTCCACTGTTCACGCGAGAAAACGTGAATAAAAGAACTGATTGACTGAAAATCAATATCATGATTTTACATCACGAAGATACTGATGAATGAATCCTTCAAACAGGTTGATTTTTAAATGTCATCAGTGCTTTGAAGAAACCGCAGCTGGATGATGACTCGTGGTTTTATTTGACAGTAGCGTGAGAGAGTTTTCACCAAACACCCAACATGAGTTTGTCGAATAAAAATATGACAATAAACATCCTATCATCCTGGATCCGTCTCTTTAATTGAGTCGCCTCCAAAAATTAACGGGTTCTTCTCTGGCTCGTACCCCACCTTTCCACCAAGTTCCTAGAAAACTGGTCCAGTGGTTTTTGCGTAATCCTGCTAAAAGTCAGACAAACAGCTATCAGGATATTTTTTGTGAGAGAAAGAAACGTAGCATTCAAACCCTGATTTGGACGTCAGTTGCCATAGCAACAGTCACAGCATTCTTGGAGAGTGAAGTGCTTGGTAACGCGTTGGCTGTTCTGACGGCGGCTGACAAACACTTTGCTGCGTCACTTACGTCCTGTTCTCCTCCAGCTCCTCCGCCCTTCACACCCCCGAGAATCAATAGAAGCGGTGACGTCAGATCGTCACAGGGTCACGCAGCCAATTAGAGAAGAGGTCCATCAGGAAAATACCATGAAGGAGTTTAATGTGCATCAAGTAATATTAAACATCCAGGAAAAGTCAAAGCAAATTCTAAATCCACACAGATTTTCCAACATGTCATAAACAGTTGATGGACCACAGACTCTCTCCTGTCGTCATGGTAACTCGATGCTTCAGGCTACAGCTAACGATTATTTTCATCACTGGTTATGTTTTCAATAGTTTTTAAATCAAATTTCAGAAAACGGCGATAACAGTTTTTAATTCCCCACAAAACCTTGTGACAACTTCGAGTGTCTTGTTTTGTTTGAGCAACTGAACCCAAATATATGAAATTAAATTCTATTCTGTTTGTGACACTGAACACGTGTTTGGTTTTTGGGTTGTGACAGAATCGCTCATTGTCCTGATGATGATGATGAAACAAACAAAATGAAGATCAAGATGTTAATGTCAAGAAAATCCCGAGGCTCAGGTTTCTGCTCAGGTTTCTGCTCTGTGTGTGTGTGTGTGTGTGTGTGTGTGTGTGTGTGTGTGTGTGTGTGTGTGTGTGTGTGTGTGTGTGTGTGTGTGTGTGTGTGTGTGTGTGTGTGTGTGTGTGTGTGTGTGTGTGTGTGTGTGAGAGAGACAGTTTAACCTTTCGATTAGATGAAAGTGAGGAGCGGTCACTCGTGCTCCAACAGTGAGGGGATCAGACATGAGGTGGAAAATTGGGTCAGATTTTGAGGGTTGACGAACAGTGAATGAGTGAAAACACAAACATCCTCTCAGTTTCGTTTACCTCCTGCTCGCCAAGCCTCGAGAGGAGGAGCTGTTTACTCTGTAATGTCACACAAATATTGACAAATGTGCAAAGTTATCAGAGCAGAGCAAACTGTTATTATCCTGAGAAGAGGAGGTGAAAGAAGCTCTGACCAGAGACGGCTGTAATGAGCTGAGGAATTTATTGATCGATCATTTACTGAAACTGTTATTGATAAATAATCTGTGCCTGTATTGATAATTTGTGTGAACACAGAGATCCCGTCTGGCTGTGATAACTGGACATGTGAATATGTTTAAAGATTTGATAGAGATTATTAATGATAGAAAAGAATCTGCAGCTTGTTACATTATGTTTTCATCTGTTGCAAAGAAACGACTTGACGGATTCCCACCAGGAGGTGGCTCAGAAAAGAACTGTGCTGCAGTTGGTTGTTAATTTCTCACAGAATAACTTGTGGATCTTGATGAAACAAATCAGACATATTTTATTTTGGGGCCTGATATTTATGAGTGTGTGAAATTTGGGGTAAATCCAAGTGAGACTGCTGGGCCTTGGTGGAGGTTTGTGCTTGACCATAGAGACATTCTAATTGGTTTCAGTTTATCTCTGTATGATTTATAAACTGAATATATGTTCATTTTGGACAATTTGAAGACATGGAGAAAATAGGACGTTGCACTGTACGTCCACGTGGCCTCTTAACCCACTGAACAACCAGGACGCCCGGGTTTTCTGTTCTTTCTGCTGTTGTGGACGTGACACTTGGCTGCTACTGCAACTCTGTGTATATGTGTGTATGAATAAATGTATATGTGTGTGTGTGTGTGTGTGTGTGTGTGTGTGTGTGTGTCCATGTGGCCCCTGGCTCTGCTGTGGACACATGAGTTGCAGAGCCAGTGGACGCTCTGCAGTCCACACGGGTCCCTGCATGTGAATGTGACGGCCCAAGGTCCCATAGCATGACGCATGCCTTAGTGTGTGCGTGCGCGTGTGTGTCTGTGTGTGTGTGTGTGTGTGTGTGTGTGTGTGTGTGTGCGCGCCTGCTGGAGGTAGATTTGGTTACCATGGTGGCTTTGTGGGTGGACTGGCTGTTTATGATGATGTAATGACGAAGAAAAAGAGTGAGAGATCAAATAAAAGCTTGATGTCGAGGAAAAAGGACTTTGGGACGGACTCCATCATCTCTCCATCTGTTTTGGTCTTGGTCAGTCATTGGTTTTTAAGGCCAAAGTTGAAATCACTCACAAAGTACCAACTGAGCTGGAGCTTTTCTCTCTTGTCAAAAAGTTATAATAACATAAATTACATATATACTGTATATTATGTAGATTTATGCATCATATCTGATCAAAAAGAGTCCAAAGATGAAATTAGCTCAGTACTTCTGTAGGAAATCAGTTTCCCCAGGAGTGATGCAGCCGACACCTCAGTTTATCTTGAAGAGTTTCCAGCGGCGCTGAATGAATCAGACCTTTTGACGACGCAATCTCAGCAAGTGGAAAAACTCCAGTCTGCGAATCGGCCGCCATCGATTCTCTCTCAGCTGTGTGCCATTAAAACAGCCGAGTGTCAGGGAGCAGGGAGGAGAGGGAGCGAGGAGAAGGAGGAAAGTAATTAGGGCGCCAATACAGGCTGGTACTACACACACACACATCACACACACACACACATCATAGATTTGCACACGCACACACACACACACACACACACATATGCACTCACTCTGGCAGGTATCATTAGCCAGCGTCTCACATCTGATGCTCCAAATCCAAGATGGCTGTCTCAGGCCTTCTCCAGGAGAACCGTTGCTAGGCAACTCCCTCCCTGCTCTGCTGCGCTGCGAGTGGAAGATGGCGTCTCCCTATAGGCCGAGTGAGTGTGTGTGTGAGTGTGTGTGAGTGTGTGTGTGATTGTGAGAGAGAGAGAGAAGAATGTTGTTATGCTGCGGTTGATCTGAGAGAAGGCCTCACTCAGATATAGCACACATGTACGTCGTACACACACAGATGAGCAGATTGGACCCAGATGTTCTGGCCATCGTCCATGGTCCGATTGGGAAATAAAGTCTCTCTCTCTCTCTCTCTCTCTCTCTCTCTCTCTCTCTCTCTCTCAGGAGAGAAGCTCAGGCTGAGTTCGGCCCTTGTTGTTACGACAGTGCGTCCCGTGGTATTTGGTGGAAAAGCAGCTTCTCTGGCAGATTTCACACATGCAAATTGATTCAGAGTCTTTCTATGTTTGATTGATATATTTTCAGCCCCACTTCCTGTCTGTCGTTTGGTTGTGGTTCATGAAATCATGGATATCTGACACCCCTTCTTTTCTTTGCCGTTGTTTTTCCACCACATTTCATCCAGCCTCAGTCAAACACTCCCACCTCAGACGTTTCTGCTGCGAGCTCTATTTTACCAAACCTTTTCACACAGCTGTGTTTTTAAGAAAAGTCCAGCCTGTGGAAAATAAAGTGCAAGCAGAGTTTATCCAGAGGAGTTTTGTGATTAGTCAACTTGATTTGTCCTCAGTTGTTTCTCTCTGTTCGGAACTGTTTTGGAAACTGGATTTATTTACTGCTCTTCCACTACAGAATATGAAATGTGCTGATATTTGTTTGCAGACATAATTTGTTTGCATGCATAGACGCACGACTGCATCTGTGCCCTCGAGCCTTGTGCTCCCCCCCCCCCCCCTCCCCCCAAATACAATCTGTGTACAAGCAGCTGAGTTCTTCTTTCTGCAAATCCAGTAACAGACTCGTCGCTCAGGTGAGATCATTTCACTGATCTCAAATGAAACAACAGATTGAAAATAAAGCAGAACACAGATGTTGATTAGTAACATACGTGATGACTGTTTATCACCAGATTAGCTGTGATAGCGTAGATGTGTTCTGAAGATTAACTCGGTTAATGTACAATATTTTTCTTCCCGTGCACAAATCCCACAGACCAACGACCAAACAAAATATCTTAAACATCTATCCACTGGCACTGGGTGACACATCCCTTCATTACCATGAGCACAGTGTCCTGCTGCTTGAAAAACGGCCCTGAGCAGCAAATATGGATTCATCTTTTCCTTTTAACCTTTCCTGGCATTTGTTGACATTAACACACACAGACACACGTTGGGTTATTCCCCTCATCGTTTATATCTCGTTGTTTGGAGGAGAATAATAGTTTTGGACAGAAGCAGCTGTCGTGTTTTGTTGCATCTGATCACACCAGCATGCTCTCGCCTTCTTGGACCAGTGGATTTGCTCTGGTTCCCCTGTTGTTGCTGAGCTAAACGTCTCTGTGGCGATCCAATAAGAATCAGTAATGAGCGAACTGGTGCGAGCCAGTTTCACAGCGCCTAATGGGGACAAACAAGGAGGTATTAGCTCATATTAGCTGCGAGCGCCCTGGGGTGCTGTGATTGACAAGTTGTGGTGTTGAGAAGTGAGGGGGGGTATCAGTGATTGCCTAGGCAGTGAACCCCCCCCCCCCCCCCGGGGTTGTCATGAGCTTCTACCCACTCTGACCACTGTCTCTGCTGTTGTTGCGGAGAACTCACACGAACAGTTGATGTTGACGGCCTTAACGTAAATGTGGTTTGTTCACTTTGGATGTGGTGACGTCGCGTGTTGCCGAACTGCATTGTGGTTCTGTTGCTTTGGTTACGCTGTGTTCCGTAGAAGTGGAGAAAAGGTCAAATAGTCCAGCGGCACCAGCAAATCAAATCACGTTAATGCAAATACACATCAGACGTCAGAATGAGCAAAAGGCCACGCTTCAATAAACATGGAACAAAATGAACAGCAAAATTTTGGGATTACTTTGCTCCGAACAGTTTGACAAAATAATAAAAAATAAACATCTTTGATGGGATCACAGCTGTGACGCACATCAACATGATGCCGCTCCGACCCATGACCGCTCAGTCCTCATGGGTCGGACCACACCCGTCTTTGAACGAGTGTGGTCTCCTGCTGGCCATTTGACAGAATACAGGTTCCAGGCAACATCGACTAATGTTGTGACACTATTGTGGCACAAAATCTGTCCACACTTGCCTCAGTACTCACGATGCCTCTGTGGTAGATCCTGTTATATGTGTCTAAAGGACCTCGTGACACACACACACGCAGACACACACACACGCAGACACACACACACTGACAAGGTGAAAGCAGTACCCTCCACACTGACACTGCTGGAAATAATGAGCCTCTCTTCAAATGTTATTGCTGGGTTACTTTTTAGAAATCCTAAGTCAAGAGGAGAAAGACTCCACGCTGCTGCAGAGTGTCGCTGTGATATCCGCCACATGGTGGTCAGGGTTACTGACGTCGAGCAAGAGTGCATTATCATTTCTGAATGTGGCTTCGTTTAATGTTTTAATTGCTGCAGGAGTTGTGTAGCAGAGATGAACTTGGCTTTATCTGATTATTAGTTTTGGATTTAGCCTGATGGATTCTCTCTGCAACGTTTGGATTTGTAAAGGTTTGGTGGGACAGCACCAACACTCACCTGCTGTATCTCTGGTGTCTGACTGAACCATCATGTAAGAGGAAGCTTGAGACTTGTTGTCTGAGGAGTGTTTGAACCTGGACTGAAATTTGACAACAACAACCATGGCGATGCTGGAGGAGGTTGTGATAATGAACCTCTTACAAAAACATGGTGAAAGTGGCCGTGCTGTGTCCAACTCACCAACTCGCCAGTTCCACCATTGTGGAAATTTCTTCCTCATGTGTTTGTCTTACTCGCTGCACTGCCCCCCCGTGACTTCCAGTGGTACTGCTCTGTTCTGTCCTGATCCTGAAACTCTCAGAAGACGTATGAACGCAGAGAACGGGCAGATGGCTGCGTCTGTTCCTGTGTACGCATCTAAAGTTGATCATAACTTGGGCCCTCTGCGATAACCAAGCATCTGTGTCGTGACATAATAAAGGAGACTGGGTTTCAACATGTTGAATTAAAGTAACAGAAGATGTTGAATCTTAAACAAATGATCATATGACCTTGACAAGCTCTCATTCATGGAAGAACAGCTGGAAGAGGTTGACTGTTGAACTGAACAATGTTTGCAATTTTTCTTTTTTCCTCACATCCATTATTTCCATCATTATTCATCGCATTATTTGTTTTGTGTTGTTTAAGTATTGTTTTACTTTTTTTAAACCTTTAATTAAAAGACAGAGACATTGAAAGACGTGGAGAGACAGCAGATTTAAACTGCGGGCGATACAGTCGTGTGGTGTTTGTCCAAAAAGCCACCATTACTTTCTCAAAGTGAAAAAAAAAAAAGATTTAATTAACCATAAAACCTTTTTAAAAATGAACTTTATAACACAAATCAGCCCAGGCAGCCGTCACTGTCTCTCTCACGCTCTATTTATCTCTATCTGTTTGCAGGGGACATCACTCAGAAGGGTTATGAGAAGAAGAGGTCCAAACTGATCAGGGCATTTGTTCCACATGCTGGAGGTAATTTAGCAACCTCTGACCCTCCGCCCCCTCCACACACACACAGACACACACACAGACACACACACTCACACACACACACACACAACCTAAGTATTCCCATATCGCTACTAGAGAATCGATCTGGTATCATGACAAATACAGTTGCGATGATACTGTTCTCCACTCTATCGATTCAGTCTTCAGCCACCGCCATTAGCGAATGTAGGTTAAGACTCCCTAGAGCTCAGCTTGGGCCTGCTCCTCTGTTTCTGCATCTGTACGTGAACGTGCCGTAGTCACGTACACACACACAGACACACACACACACACACACACACACACACACACACACCCTGGCTCCAACTAAAACACACACCCATCACACAATCCGGTGCATCCTTGTCCTTCACAGGGATGAAGCGTCAGTAATAACGGCCATGGGAAACTGAGGGATGTTCTGAAAGTGCAGCAACGCAACTATCACATTATTATACTTTCATTTTGTGTTGTTTTATTATTGTTTTGTGTCATAAAGTCAATCAAATCATCTCCATGTTTGTTTTTTCCCCTTTCTTATGCACTGTAACTACTGCTTTTGTCAAAACCGTGTGTACATATATGTGTGTGTTTGTGTGTGGGTGTGTGCGTGTGTGTGTGTGTGTGTGTGTGTGTGTGTGTGTGTGTGTGTGTGTGTATATATGTGTGTGTCCGTCTGCCTGCTTGTCCACCTGCCTCCGTAGGTATGGAAGGGCCCATGTCTCACCGGGCCCCACTCGGCCCTCCCTCTGCTGCCCGTTTCCACCGGCGGAGAACCTCCGGCACAAGAGACGAGCGCTACCGATCAGGTACAGAAATTCCACCTGCACAACTAACACACACAGACCTGCACGAGCTGCACACTGCTGCACACTGCTGCAGCTCGTGAGGGAACGAGAGTGTTTTAACATCCCATCGAATCCAAACAGAAACTCTCAATTTCAGCAGAGCTGTGAGTTCCACCTCCGTCTGTCTGTGACGGAGACTCTCTCTCTCTTTCTCAGATGTCCACACCGAGGCCGTGCAGGCGGTGTTGGCGCGACACGTGGAGCGGAAGGTGGCGGTGCCCATGCCCTCCAAAAGACGTTCACTGGTGGTGCAGACCTCCATGGATGCATACACGCCTCCAGGTGACGAGACACACACACACACACACACACACACACACACACACACACACACACACACACACACACACACACACACACACACGCCTGCAGCTACACACTGCAAACATCTACTGTCTTTGTTATCTGCTTTAGAGTTTAGAAATTACAAACCTCTTCTACTTTATCTTCAGAAAATGTTGTCAGAAAAAAATGCTTGGAAAGTGAAAGAGGCACACACAATAACACAATCACACAATCACACAAACACGCACACTGTGGTTATCTCAGCTGAAGTGCGTTGCACTAAACCTAAAATCTGACCCCAGAGAAGCCGCCCTGTGCCCAGACAGGATTATGTTCTAATGCTCGTGTCTCTGCTTCTCAGACACTTCGGGTTCTGACAGAGAAACGCTGTCGATTCACCAAAAACTGCAAACATGCACATTTTCTGAGGCGTGCAGACCCACTGACACTTTACAGTAAAACCAAACCGCACACAGCTGTTGTGTTGCAGCCAGTCGGCTACTGTCAATGTGGCCTGTCGTTGAGAAACAGGGAAAATACTGATTCTTAACTGTTTGTCTAAGTTTGTGTGCACTCTGTGAGTTTGTGTGTACTTCTTCTCTGTCTTGGCTGAAATGAGATATCAAAGTTGACCTTTACCTCAAATGTGAGCTCATTAGATTGAACATAATCAGAGTTGATAACATAGATTAGATGTTGATTAGATTTTAATGAAGGAAATGTAATATCTTTGTTTGCCTGTAATTTTCTTTTTAACCTTTGAGGAAATTCATTTGCGAACCTGACGTCTCTGCACAGACTCAGAAAACGCTCCTGTAAAACAGGAAATCACTCAAATCTGAATCTAAAGTAGAAAGTGTCTGTTTAAGATGGGAAATTTAAGATTCACACAGATGTTAACTGGGCCTCATCTGTGTTCACATGATTGAATCTTATTTAAAGAAGTAAATTGAGTCCTTGTGGCTCTTTGCCGATGCGCAGCCTGAAGCCAGTTTTAACTGAATTGGTTCTCGTGGCTGTTCCACGCAAGCCGACGAATTATTGACATTTTGTCTCTGTGAGCTCACGAGTCCCGTCGCCTCTGCCACTTAAAGGAAACACTTTCACTGCACAGCATATGGACTCATAGACGGAACAACCGTAGGAGGTTAATATTCAGGCACAGCTGGTTAATGTAGCTTGTAATGTTTTGTTAAGATTTACACTTTACTTTCACTGTGTGTTGATGTTGTGTGAAGGTTTTTTCTTAACGAATAATGGCGGTCACTGCCTCTCACCAGGCCTGTCCCCCCTGTGCTCAGACTCGTCGTCGGGCTCGGAGGAGGAGGCGGGGCCGGGCGACGACATGTCGGGCATGGAGCACTGGATGAGCCGCCCATCCCAGTTGGGCCCCGCCCACCTGGGCTCCACCTCCTCCTCGTCCTCGTCAACGCAGAGCGGCGGCAGCGGCAACGCCGGGCGACTGGCCGACTCGCTGGCGCACACGCACATCTCGCACCTGGCGCACGCACACCTGGCGCACACGCACCTGGGCCAGTCGCTCCACCAGCAGAGCCTCCTGTCCCAGTCACACCACGGTAAGATCAACTGGTTCTCGTTCCATTACAGATCTGCAGCTTCATTCATCAAATGGTCACATGATGAGATCACGTGTGTGGGTCACAGAGGAGGGTAATAACAACGTGTGGAAACACTGTTGATATCATTTATTACCAATTGATGTAGTTAGATTAATATAGTTAATACATTATAGATCTAATAAAGGGAATAAACACACTTCCCTTCTTTGATTTTGTTATTGTACCTTTTGTATCTGTTTCTAAATGTCTCCGCTCTGTCTCTTGTTGTCTGGTGTCTTCACATTTGTATTTATTCCATCCTGCACATAACAGTTAATATTTCCAGTCTAGCTTCTAATTTGATGCCATTTTTATGCTGCAATCAATTTTTATTCATTAGTAATTCCTCCTTATTTTAAGTACCATTGACTTTATCAGTTTTATTTACACCACCACCCTTTTCTTTAATTGATGCTTCCCTATTTGTTCTGTCGATGTTATTTACTCACACTTTCTAATTGTCTTTTTCTGTCCCCTCGTCTCCAACATATCTGTCCCTGTGAATTCAGGTATCGGCCACTTGTCCCTGAAGAGGAAGGGAGCTCTGAGCGTCGCAGAGAACGGAGGATCTCTGCGGCGATCCTGTGAGTTTGGCTCCGACATGCTGTGGCCACCGCCGCTGGAGTCAGACGGTACGTCACAGCCCCAAAATACTCAACCTGTCACAGAGACAGGCTGTGGAAGTGTCTTAATCAGGGATGAGTTTCAGCCAAATACTTGTTCGGTTACGTGTTGAATATTCCGAGGTAAACAGATGTCTTTTCTGACATTTACGGTATCGATCGTGGGCCAAAGTCAGACGAAGGAAGGAGGTGAAAGCTTCAATAATTCTGGTTTATCAGAGGAACGTGTGATGTAGCAGAGAGCAAATGAGCAGTCTGACCTCAGATAGTGGTTTCAATCCTGCTTCTATAAAAAAAACGTTTTTAAATGTGCACCTTCTTAATGATTTCTACGTATTAAAAGTTACTGTCGAGCTTCTTGTTTAATCCTTCAGATTTGTGTTGACTGTGATCTGATTGGGTTTCATTTACAGTTTGCATCAGAGTATTTAAAAGAAAGAATGTGTTGAAATAAGCATTTAATGGAAAGCGAGCGCAGACCTCACGCTCTCCTGTGTCCCGGAGATTTGACCCAAATTAACTAAAAAGTCCAATTGAGCATAAGAACCTGACTAATTGAGCAGAGAGCGAGTTCCTTGACAAACAGTGCAGTGATGAATATGTTTTTCTGTCTCCCTCCAGAGAATCACTCTGCCCCCCCGGATGTGACGGGCTACTCGTCGGACTCGTCTCACTCCCACACTGAGCGTCACCACATGTCCAACATGGGAACCATTGCCAGGAACACGCAGAAGTACGGCAACGCAGAGCGCATGGAGACGGGCGACGGTGAGAGTCATCGCTGTCGCTGTGTGAAACACGGCGGCAGCTTAAGCCCGCCCCCCAACTGGAGCCTCTGACTAAAGACACTGAAGACACTTTGATAAAAATAGAAACAGGAGGTGATCTCTAATTGGACCACCACCTTAGAGAACTGACCAATTACAACGAGGCTGTTGCTGTCACTCCCCTAGATGAGCAGATTAACTTTTTTTTTTACCCCTTTACAGATTAAACACAGTTTCTGTTCATATTTGACCTAAAAATATGTTTGTTCTTCATTCAGGTTCTTTAATTTGATTGTTTTCTTTTTATTTATAATTATTTATAGTCATATCGGTCTGGCTCTTATTGTCGTTGATGAGACTCCACTGTCTGAGGGTGTCTTTGTGCTTTGTGCAGGTGTCCCGGTCAGCAGTCGTGTGTCGGCGAAGATCCAGCAGCTGGTGAACACGCTGAAGCAGCCGCGCAGGCCTCCGCTGAGAGAGTTCTTCGTCGACGACTTCGATGAACTTCTAGAGGGTTAGAATCTGTCTTTGTGTCGGCGTGACTCATGATTCTGTCTGATTTAAGGTGCAGTGTCACTCGCTCAATCTCACACTTTGGAGTCATCGCGGATTACGTGGATCTTTTCCTGTGACTGAAGTCAGAGGCTGCAGGTGGAGGCTGAATTAAGCAAATCTGCAGCTGTGAGGAAGGTTGGAGAGATTTCTGGCAGAGCAGTGGAGCAGCAGTCGTAGAGCAGAACGAGCGCTGGCGGTTAAAAAACCCTCTAATCTGAAAGTATGTGCTGGGTGGGTGCAGCAGAGAGTGAGGCATGATGGGTAGGAGCTGCCGAGGCACAACACCTGAACTGGCTCCCAGGTGTTTTCAAGCTGCGATTCGTAGAAACAGTAACAGAGTAAAGAATCATTTCCTTCCAGGGTCACGTGGAGTCCATGTTAGGGACCAGATGATCTTCAGTCTTACAGAACACAAAGTTTTTTGAAGTTTATGTCGTAGGAATCTCGAGCCCGGAGATCAGTGCAGATCTTAATGTCTCTGCTCGTTCCTTCACCATCTGTCTTTGTCTCCTCGTTTCAAGTCGCTAATCTTTCATTGTCGTCTTCAGAATCCTCATCTTCTGGAAAAGTGGTATTTCTCCACGTTTCTAGCAGAGTTTGGATTCATTTTAAGCGAGTTGTCAATATCTTCGGTGTGGCCATGCGAGATAATGTGGAGCTCGGAGGTTGATATAGTGGCTGAGACCTCCAGTTCACTCTGGATCCATTTTTTATGACAATGGCTCAAGGTTGAATCCGACGGAATCCCCCCCCCGTGCTGCCTCCCTCTGAGGCTTACTGCCGAATAAACTCAATATTAAAGTAGAATTCAGCCGTCCAGAACCTTCACATTCCCACAATACATCTGGATTAATAACAGCTAATTCATGAGCAGTGTGTCGGAGTGTGATTACAGCTTCCTCCTCGCTGTCTCACTGGAGCTAAATGTTTCCATGTGGTGTTTTCACCATCACAGTGACACGTTATCTGTCTCCTCATCTCCAGTCCAGCAGCCGGACCCCAATCAGCCGCGGCCAGAGGGGGCGGAGATGATGCTGGTGCGAGGCGAGGCGCTGGGGGTGGTCACTAACTGGCCCCCCTCCCTGGAGGCTGCGCTCCAACGCTGGGGAACCATTTCCCCGAAAGCCCCCTGCCTCACCAGCCTGGACACGGCAGGGAAGCCCCTCTACGTGCTCACATATGGTAACCAGGCGCTCGAGCACTCGTCATTTACGTCTTTACACACGTGGAGCAGAACAGGTGCAATGATCCCTGGAAGAATCACACGACATGTTTCTTCTAAACACAGACGTGCACCTCTGTGGTAGAATGTAGTCACCATGCACACGCATGCAAAGGAAGTCACATGGTCTTTGTGAATCCATGCTTAATTGTGTGTCTAAGCACGAAGCAGCTGTGACTGAATAAGATAATAAAGTTGAATCAGGAAATATAAATTGACTCCACATTTGATTTCAGCTTCGAAACCAGATTCTAAACCCGACAACAGTTTATTTTCAGTATTTATCAGTGAGCACAGACTGTGTTTTGTATATTTTAGGATTAATCTGTCGTCAGATCTCTTGAAGGAAGAATGAAATCATACAGTTCCAGCAAACATCAGCAATTTATGACCCATCTTTTCTTTATCAAGGACCTTCAGTTGAAACCATGAATTGGATTTCTCACTTCAGGCCTGTGGCCGACACCCTCAGTGTGTGGGAGCTTTATTAAAACCATAACTGTACTAGACAACTCTTACTTTTGATTATGATCCACAGCAAACTGAAAATGATCGTCTTCAGTGACCTCTCCCGCCTGCTGAAAATTCTTAAATGGCGTCACTGCAGACATTTCTTTCTTCTTTTATCGACTGTGTGTCCTCGAAATAGACAAAGAACACACACGTGCACACACACACACACACACACACACACTCATATCCTGTGTCCTGCCCCCTGCAGGGAAGCTGTGGTCTCGCAGCATCAAGCTTGCCTACAACATCCTCCACAAACTGGGCAGCAAGCAGGAGCCCATGGTGCGACCGGGGGATCGGGTGAGTCACACTCCTCCGCACCGCCACCGTTCACAGATTGTGGTTCCTCGTCTTTGTGCTCATTTCACTGCGGCGGTGTTGTTGTTGTTGTTGTTGTTGTGTTTGGCCAAGTTGTAACGATTCAGCAATTCATGCGCTCTGAATTTTTAAATTCAGCGGCTGTAACGCCACCCGCCAATAACGAAGAAGAAGAAGAACCGAGTGTTTGAGACAAACTTTAATTCTCACGCGTCAGTCAACAGATATTTTATTTATAACTGTTGTGAAGGAATTTGTTGCTTGTTGCTCAGAAACTGAGTTTTCTTGTTCGTGATTTACTTTTTTCTCCCTTGATCCGTGCTGATGTTTACAAATGAGGTGATTCGGTTCCCCAGCATCTCAGAATCCACATGCTGTCCTCTCTCCCTCCTCCAGGTAGCGCTGGTGTTCCCTAACAACGACCCAGTAGCTTTCATGGTGGCCTTCTACGGATGTCTGCTGGCCGAAGTGGTGCCCGTCCCCATCGAGGTGCCCCTGAGCCGCAAGGTACTTCATGACATCCACCCATTAGTCCCATTAACAAGCACCACCCGGTCGTACCGCTGTGCTGCAGAGTAAGGTTGATTCTCTCTGCTCCAAACTCCTGCTGTGTTTCATTCCGGCCTCTTTTCTCTGTGATGAGAAACAACGTGTTGGATCTTCAGTCTCAGCTGTTTGGCAGCAAGAAGCTTTTCTGATGAAATAATCCTGTCTGAAGCAGAAAGACTCGTCTGAAACTCAGGACGTTTGATACGGAGCCGTCCTGTTTCTCTGCCATCGCAGGAGAAACTGTTGACTGGAAATAAACACGTCTGATGGATGGAAATCAGTAATTTGACCAAATGCTTTTCTGAAAGTTGCGTTTTTTAATTTTCTGTTCCTATTCAGCTGCCAGTGTCATTTCTTTATTTGAGCTCAGTTGGCCGTTTGCAGTGTTATGACCAGTGCAGTGTTGGCATGGTTACACAGTGATTACCTGCTGCAGCAGAAAATGCCTTTTGCTGCACGTCGGTCTTGAACCCCTTCCCCCCCCCCCACCATCCTGCATTCGTGCTGCAGGATTTTCCATAACATTTCTTCTTCTGCTGGAGAAACAACGCAGCAGCAGTGCAGCAAACGTCACATGTCAGAAGAGCTAGTTCTTTAGTATTTCCACCAGTTATGATGTGACAGTATTTACAACCGCTAACAGCCACAAACTGAGGAAACTGATTAGATAAAGGAAAAATGTGTATAAATGTGGTTTAAGCCTGAAATTCTGTTTCCTGTCCCGCGGCCGTCTGCAGGTTTCACCACTGTGTGACGCAGACATGTCCATTTATTAAATTAACATTCACTGTATATTAATGAAAGAGTTAACTTTGGATGTACCTGAACGTTTTCTTACCAACACGGTGCTGGTCGGGTGTGGGGGTGTCCCTTGTCTGTATCGTCCAATAGGATGCCGGCAGCCAGCAGATTGGATTCCTGTTGGGAAGCTGTGGCGTTACCGTGGCGCTGACCAGTGACGCCTGCCACAAGGGTCTGCCCAAGAGTGCAACAGGAGAGATCCCACAGTTCAAAGGTCAGAGTGGAACTCATCAATCATGGCCGCTTTGTGAAGGCTTGATGGTTTCCCTGGGGGGGGGGGGGGGGCGGTCAGTCCTGGTGAGACAAAATGAACCATGAATATATTAAAGGTTTGAAAACTCACATTTTAATAAACATGAACTGTAAAGACAGGACAGGTTAATGTAGCTGCTAATAGAATCATTCTGTTTATGAATGAATGAGTGAATGTTTTAACTGATATTTTTAAATTAACTGAAGGCGAAGGTGTAAAACTCTGTGTTTCTCCTTGTTGTTGCTCTTTCTTTTGTCTCATTAGTTGCGGTGAAATAGGAAACAACTGAGTATTTGAATAATCATATTCTATATTATTATATTCTCTCTCTCTGCAGGTTGGCCCAAGCTGCTGTGGTTTGTAACAGAGTCGAAGCATCTGTCCAAACCTCCCAGAGACTGGTTCCCTCACATCAAGGACGCAAACAACGACACTGCTTACATAGAGGTCAGCCAACACACACACACACTGACACACACACACACTGACACACACACACACACACACACACACTGACACACACACACACACACACACACACACACACACACACACACACACACACACACACACACACACACAGTGAATCAGTGTCCTCTTGTAACAGAAGCTGAGTCGTCAGTTTGTCTTAAATTCGAGCTGACATTGTTCCGGCCACCTCACAAATCACTGGGCTCTAATAATAGAAATAAAAATAATAAAACTTTATTATTATAGAAAGGTTACTTAGTGTTTTACAAAATACAAGGAATAAAACACAATGGAACAAAAAACAATTGAAAACAATCAACATCCATTAAAACCAGTTAAAAATCGGGCATTTTCAGATTTTTCTGTGAAAACACATTTTAATAAATCGTATATCTTCTAATTTCTGTCTGCACTCCTTCCTCTCGTCTCTCTTCATGGATCCGTCTGTTGTTCTCCTTTCAGTATAAAACCTGTAAGGACGGCAGCGTGCTGGGAGTCACGGTGACGAGGATCGCTCTGCTCACACACTGCCAGGCGCTCACGCAGTCCTGCAGCTACACTGAGGGTATGCACACACACACACACACACACACACACACACACACACACACACACACACACACAGCTCCTGATCATCTAACCTTTTCTCTTGTTTTCTGTCTGTAGCGGAAACCATAGTGAATGTTCTGGACTTTAAGAAGGACGTGGGCCTGTGGCACGGCATCCTGACGGTAAGATTCTCCCTCTGCAGGTCAGAGATCACGACCCTCGTCTCCCTCTCGTCTGAAGGTGGCGCTAGAAACACTCCTGTTACTACAAATTAAAGATTAGATGTGCAATCCTGTATTTGAATGTTCTAACAACAAGTTGTGGAGCTTTTCATGACAAGAGGAGTTTTAGCAGGTGTAGCAAGCTGCTGGTATAGTGTCTCATGTTGTGTGCGTCTGTGTGTGTGTGTTGTGCAGAGTGTCATGAACATGATGCACGTGATCAGCGTGCCCTACTCGCTGATGAAGGTCAATCCTCTGTCGTGGATCCAGAAAGTCTGCCAGTACAAAGGTCAGTCACACTGCACCTGCCACTCGGCTCAGTCAATTCTACTCCATTCAGCTGTCCGTCAAATAGAGTCAATGCTAATTTAGTGTGTGTGTGTGTGTGTGTGGACCCTCCCCCCCCCCGCCCCTGCAGCCAAGGTGGCCTGTGTGAAGTCCAGAGACATGCACTGGGCTCTTGTGGCCCACAAAGACCAGAAGGACATCAACCTGAGCTCGCTGCGCATGCTGCTGGTGGCCGACGGATCGAATCCCTGTAAGCTCCCACTCCACAGAGCCCCTCACTGACGGTGGACTGATGAGAGGTGTATCCTCTGGGGAAGTCGAGAATCTGGGTCATTTTACAGGAATAGAGTCGCATGTGTCCAACTACACACATTTGGTACAATAAATGTTTGTTAACCCAACTAGAGTGGAAACAACTGATATGTAACATTAGAAACCAGGAACTTAAATAACTCAATTGTTCAAAATTATGTTTTTTGCATATTTTAAAGATTTACAGATGACATAATATTTACCTTATGGTTACTGGACAGTCTCAGTTCATTTCAGTATCAACTTGCAGACCTGGAAATGTAGTTTTTTTGCGCTGTAATATCTTTCATTTTGTTAGAGTTAGATTTTTCCAGCGTTAAGATGTCGTCACCTTCAAAAAACCAAATCGACAGGAAATATCTCACCGTGATGGATTAGCTGGATCTTAACACTAAATTCAAAAGAACTGAGTTCAAGTAGTAAAAAGATTTTCCTCCTCCAAGTTGTTTTACAGTAATAAGGTTTCGGCCCCGAGAGAAAACACTTGTGACAGTTTGTGGCTGCTTGTGTCCGTCAGGGTCCATCTCCTCCTGCGACGCCTTCCTCAACGTGTTTCAGACCAAAGGGCTGAGAGCCGACGTCATCTGTCCCTGCGCCAGCTCGCCAGAGGCCCTCACCGTGGCCATCAGGAGGTACACACACACACACACACACACACACACACACACACACACACACACACACACACACACACACACACACACACACAGTCATTTCTACTTACATTGATTATGCAAACAAGCACAGAATCACAAATATGCAAATGTTCACACAAACGCATCCACAGAGAAGAAGAAATCACTCAGAGTTCTTAATCAATAAAACCTGCACGAACATGACTGATCAATTACAAGCAAATAAATCAAAGTATTTCACCTTTAAACTACTGATTGAATATATATATATATATATTATGTATGTAATATTGAAGGAGACGTGAGTTTTTTTGTTTTTCGTTCCTATTTGTTCTTTTGTAAATGTAAACGTTCCACAAAGTTAAAAAGTCTCTGGTAAAGAGAGTTTGTTGTTTATGTGGGAAAAAATCTCATTGGTGGATGAAATGGGTTTAAATATGTGTTTACTGTATTAAATCACTTTATTACACAATACATTACCATAAAGTACCTGTTTACCTACTTAGGCAACTTTAGAATCCAATCAAACTATATCTGTACAATCACCATTTGTCTCACGGGGCCTAACGAGGGGCCACCTCCTCTGTCTTGAGGGTCAGGGTCTCTTAAAATGTAAAGTGAAGATGTGTGTGTTGTGTCCAGGCCAGTGGAGGACAGCAGCCAGCCCCCGGGTCGAGGCGTCCTGTCCATGCAGGGTCTGACCTACGGGGTCGTCAGGGTGGACACAGAGGAACGTCTCTCTGTTCTCACCGTGCAGGACGTAGGCACCGTCACACCAGGAGGTGTGTGTGTGTGTGTGTGTGTGTGTGTGTGTGTGTGTGTGTGTGTGTGTGTGTGTGTGTGTGTGTGTGTGTGTGTGTGTGTGTGTGTGTGTGTGTGTGTGTGTGTCTGTGTGTCTGTCTGTGTGTCTGTCTGTGTGTCTGTCTGTCTGTCTGTCTGTGTGTAAATTTGCAAAACACAAAGATTTTCAGTTTACTATCACAAAAAGAAAGTCTATTTGAGACGCTGGGATCAGTAAAGTTTTATAATTTTTACATCTATTAACAAATGTATTGCTCATAAATCTTCTCTCCACTTAAAAATTCAATCATCATAGAGTGTTTTAGTCCATCATTATAATTAAAGCATTGACAATAACACTGGTAAAGTGCCACAGAAATATCATAGACTCAAAGTGAGTCAAACTCTGTTTTTAATTAATAACAAACACAAATTCCAGTTATATATATATATATATATTCTCGACAACTGTGCAGTGAGTTTATCATGTAAATAGGATTCAGTCATGATGTAGTGACAGTCTGTGTTTTATAATCCATAAAGACGCAGTAATCTGCGGAGGAGAACATGTAAACCCTGCTGATCAAACGCAGACGCTGCCACAGCCAATCAGAACATTGCTGTCACAAATTAAGCTCTCACTTGAACTCACGCCACCCACTGTTCGTCACGGGAACTGCACCGCAGAGGAGACTGGATTTAATTAATGAATCTGTCGGTTTAATCAAAGGCTGTCGGGAACGGACGAGTTGATTTTCCTCTGGCGTGAGGGAGGAGATTCAACATCTGGAAAATAAAGCCTGAGATTTGTCGCTGAGTCAGTGGAAACTAAACAGTGGAATTATTGTTTCCCAGTAACCTAATCAGAACCATCACTGAAAATGTTCTGGCATTAATTCGTATGTTCAGATGTGAACCTGCTGCAGAGGTTCAGTTTAAACCCACTCACTGAAGCCACCTGGTTTCTGGTGGATGCAGATGTTTGAATTGGGTCAGAGCAAACCTACTTTAAGATGAGATTCTGAGAAATGTGACTTGAGACACGTGGTTTTTTAAACGGGTGCATTTGGTTGATTAATGTCACAGTCGGTGTTAATCCTGCGTTTTTTCTTTCTTTTCTTTTCTCCCCTCGCTCTCCCAGGCCTGGTGTGCGTGGTGAGGCCAGAGGGCGTCCCTCAGCTCTGTCAGACGGACGAGATCGGCGAACTCTGCGTTTGCTCCATCGCCACCGGCACCTCCTACTACGGCCTGACTGGCATGACCAAGAACTGCTTCGAGGTGAAGTGGCCGGCGTGTTTTCTGCAGACGCAGCCGACCTCAAACCCTGACTGAGATCTTTTCACTCACACTGATTGTTGATATAGTTTACAGTTAACACCATGTTAACACCATGTTAACACCATGTTAACACCACAGCATGCACACGGAACCCATTAAGTTTGAATGTGTCTCCACAGATTCTCACTTTCACAACCTGAGGATTATCTTCTGGATTAATTAAGCGCCTGGGTGAAGAATGTCGTGAACAGTTCACATCTCAAGTCCCTAAAGCCTGACGTCATGTCTTTAATCTAAACAGATTAATATCCGAGACAAATAAGAAACATTTTAGAAAATTCTGAGCATTTATGTCCAAAAAATGAATATTTGAGATCCCAGAATTTCCTTTTATTCTGGGTTTAGTGATATTATCTCCCATCTTAACCATTTTAATTCTTTATTTGAATCTTAATCTGCCGCTAAGGTGTGTTGTTATAAACGTAACAGTGGATGTCTCTGCAGCGTCAGCCTGACCATCTTATCTGCTCTATTAAAACCTGCAGTGAGACATTATCAACATAAAAGTTAAAAATACAACCATATCTGATCCTGGCTCTGTCATGCAGCTCCAGTGCTGACTGGTTGCCATGGCGACTGCGCTGCTGAACGCCTGTGTGTTTGCAGGTTTACCCGGTGAGCTCCGGCGGGGGGCTGATCAGCGAGTACGGCTTCGTGCGGACCGGCCTGCTGGGCTTCATCGGCCCCGGCGGCCTCGTCTTCATCACCGGCAAGATGGATGGACTCATCATGGTGAGCGGGCGCAGGCACAACGCCGACGACATCGTTGCCACGGCGCTGGCGGTGGAGCCAATGAAATTTGTCTACAGAGGAAGGTGAGTGGGACAAAGACCAGAGCGTTTTGGAGTCGCACTGAGAATCAGATAAAGAGTCTTTAACATCATTCACATCAAACCTGGCTCGGTTACTCTCTTCTCATAATGAATAAAACATCTGCTCAAACTGTGCGTTGCTGCAGCTCCTCCTTTCAGCCTCTGTCTGAAACAATCTCAAATTGTTTGGCAGCCGGTGATATTCGTTGTGACACTTGGTTCAAATGAACAATGTCTACAGACAGGTCAGTTATTTAGCCCTGTTGAGACGAGTGTGGCCGTCATGATGTGATATTTTACTTTACTCTGGAAGTTTATTGCTGTATTGATGGACGACAGGAAACTGAGCCTCTCCTCCGAGACCCGGCCTGATGAAATGTTTTCAGAGTTTCACTTGAGGCTGAGTTTCATCGCAGGCTTCACAGAATGACTCACCTGTTGCTGCTAAATAAAAACCTCCCGCTCCACACAGGAAGGGTTTCTCAGTCCACATCTAATTTAGAGCCTCAGTGACATCGGGGAGCGATGACTGATCTGTAGCTGATATTTATATCACTGGTTGGCAGCTTAGGATTTGATTCAGTATCGTGTTCAGCTGCTAACATTTTTTTAAAATAATAATTTTCTCTTTACGTTGACGGACGATTGCTTCATCTGTAAAAACAACTTCTCTGAGCCGATGTTTAGTTTGTTTTGCTGATTGATCATTTTACTCGTTGCCTCATGTTGAGGAACGACCACGGAGAGAAAAGGTCAGATCAGCTCTGTTGACGAGTGCTTCTGTGCTTCGTCCCTGCTTCGTCCCTGCTTCGTCCCTGCAGGATAGCCGTGTTCTCTGTGACGGTTTTGAGGGACGAGAGGATCGTGGTCGTGGCCGAGCAGAGACCCGACTCCACAGAGGAGGACAGCTTCCAGTGGATGAGCCGCGTCCTGCAGGTAGGTCGCCTCTCACAAACCGTGAGGAAGAGTACGCTGATGATGATGCTGAACAGATGATAATCCCACTGTCCTCCATCCCTCTCAGGCCATAGACAGTATCCACGGCGTGGGCGTGTTCTGCCTCGCTCTGGTCCCGGCCAACACGCTGCCCAAGACTCCTCTGGGCGGGATCCACCTGTCAGAGATCAAGCAGCTGTACCTGGAGGGGGGGCTGCACCCCTGCAACGTGCTCATGTGCCCCCACACCTGCGTCACCAACCTGCCCAAACCCCGGCAGAAACAACCAGGTGAGAGACGGCGCTGTTTGAATACCCAGAGCTGCTTGCTTTTCTGGTGGGAAGGTGTTGTACTTGCTTAGTTGCTCAGTACTGTGTGTGTGTGTGTGTCTTTGTGTGTCTGTGTGTGTGTGTGTGAGCTGCAGAGATCGGACCTGCCTCTGTGATGGTGGGGAATCTGGTGTCAGGGAAGAGGATCGCTCAGGCCAGTGGAAGAGATTTGGGACAAACTGACGACAACGATCAGGTGGGACACACACACAGACACACACACACACACACACACACACACACACACACACAATCACTGTGCAGAAAACGCGTTTAAAAAAGAAACACAGTTCGATCTGATGACGCCGCTGTGTTTTCTAGTTCCTGTTCCTGTCGGAGGTTTTGCAGTGGCGAGCTCAGACCACACCGGACCACGTCCTCTACACCCTGCTCAGCTCCCGGGTAACAGCTCACATCCTGTTTCCTGTTTAACAAGCACAAATGTTACTGAGCCACAGCGCCCCCTGCAGCCACATGTGGTCATCAACTCTGTTTGGCTCCGTGTCGGAGCGATGACGTGGTTTTTATAAAGAGAAAAATCAAAGTCCATCAATGTGTTGAGTGGAGCTCCGAAAAGCAGATTCTAAAATATCTGAGTAAAAGAAAACTGTTTAATTTTCATTTTATATTATTATATGAGAGGAAATGATGAAAAGATAATGTTTGTACAGGATTTAGCTTTTACACTTATTTGTAGCCTGAAGTTTATCAGTGATCTTTACACTCTTCTCTCCACCTGCCTCGTCTCCCCTCCAGGGGGCAGTGTCCAGCTCTCTCACCTGTCTGCAGCTGCACAAGAGAGCGGAGCGAGTGGCCGCTCTGCTGATGGAGAGAGGGGGTCTGCAGGAAGGAGACCACGTCGCTCTGGTCTACCCTCCAGGTGAGAGGCTCGCTCGTACCCGCAGGACGAAGACAGGAGCGTCACCGAGCGCTCACACCTCTGTCCCTCCGTCCCTCTGTGTCTCCTGCAGGCATCGACCTGATCGCGGCGTTCTACGGCTGCCTGTACGCCGGCTGCGTTCCCATCACAGTGAGACCCCCCCACCCTCAGAACATCTCCACCACCCTGCCCACCGTCAAGATGATCGTCGAGGTCAGGATGTCCCTCCTCTCAATGGATATTTGATCAGTACATTTTTAGAGAGTATTTGTTATGGCTACGCTGAAGTGCAGCTGACCTCTGACCTCTGACCCCTGACCCCCCCCCCCCCCCCCCCCTCTCGACCTCCTCTCTCCAGGTTAGTCACTCAGCCTGTGTGATGACCACGGCGGTCATCTGTAAGCTGCTGCGCTCCAAGGAGGCCATGGCCACTGTGGACATCAGGAACTGGCCTCCTGTTCTGGACACTGGTACTGTGTCCTCTCTCACACACTCTCTCACACACACACACACACACACACACACACACACACACACACACACACACACACACACACACACACACACACACACACACACACACACACTCATGGAAACCATCACTTCCTCACTTGTAGGGACCTCACAGCTTCGTCCACGCTGCTCTGTTCGAGTTTTAAAACACATCAGAAACATCAGTTTCATCTGAACTGGGCATTTTTCAGATCTCCATAATAATAAAACCTTAACTTTTACTTCTCCCTTTAGAATCACGGGACAAACATCCATCAGTATTTTATGTTTCCATTCAAGTAAAACTGGAAAATTGTACAGAACATTTACAAAAACAGGACATTTTTCAATTTCTCTCCATGACTGTTAGAGCTGTAGTTGTATTGTGGGTTCAACTGGAGGTTAGTGTCTCTGAAATGAATGTAAGTGAACAGATTGTGTAATATAACAAACTGTGTGTGTGTGTGTGTGTGTGTGTGTGTGTGTGTGTGTGTGTGTGTGCGCTCTGCAGATGACCTGCCAAAGAAGAAGCCTCCAGCTCTCCATAAACCCACCAACCCTGATGGCCTGGCCTATCTGGACTTCAGCGTGTCCACGACCGGCATGTTGGCCGGAGTTCAGGTCAGCTCAGCGTTGATCCTCTCGTCCCGTCGCCCCGAACCTGCTCCTCTCCTCATTTCATTTATTCCTCATGGTTTAATTCCACCGGGAGCAGCGATGAACAACACACAGTGTAGTGCACACGGGAAAGATGGTTACAGAGATGTGTTACTGTGGAAGCCGCACACATGTAGTGAGATACTCAGAGCTCAGAGACACATGTTGCCTCGAGCATGAGAAGGACATCTGAAGGCCTTCAACAGCAGGACCACACATTTATACAATTTACAAATCAAACAAGGATTTGTGTTGTCAACAATAATCATTTTTAAATGAAGGAATTAGAGGAAATGTTTAAAACTATCACTAAGCAACAGCCTGAAGATCAGTTTGAGTAACCCGTGTATTAACTGTCCAACCTTCCGTCCTGTTCCGTGTTTGTGTTGTTGTGTGTCTCTGTCCTCACGCCGATTTTCCAGATGTCCCACAATGCCGTTGGAGCCTTCTGCCGGTCGGTGAAGCTGCAGTGTGAGTTGTACCCGTCCAGAGAAGTGGCCATTTGTCTGGATCCTTACTGCGGCCTCGGCTTCGTCCTCTGGTGTCTCTGCAGGTTGGTGCAACCTTTAAATGTGTACCCCCCCCCCCCCCCTCACCATCTTAAAGAAGAACTTATAAAGCTGTTGCTTCAAAATAAAAAGTCCCTTCATCACAAACAGACGTCCACATACTTTTGGCCACACGGTGTTAGTTCTTCATGACTTTCTCAGGTTTGAGATTCACCAGAGAAACGCTGCTTCATCTGTCGGGACACTTTTCACTACATGTTATACTGGAGCTGTGATTTATGTCCGAAAGTCGTCTGGTGTCCTTTAATAACACGAACAGAGATTCTCCTCAGGAACATTCATCTGTGACGCCGCGTCTGAAACTGTCGTCTTTAAATCTTCACTTCTGGCTCCAGATCTCCACTCTGGTTTCTTCTCGGCTCATAAATTCTGAACTTGGCCTGACAATCTTCTGCTGCTGCGTTAAAAGTCGAATCAGACTGCAAATCACCTTCAAAATGAGAATATCCAAAGACCGACTGCTCACATAAAGACTAGTTTAATAACAAAGGACACACTACTGCTCCTGAAGTGCACGATATACTGAATCTTTATTCTTGTCTCTGTGTGGTCTGCAGTGTGTATTCGGGCCACCAGTCCATCCTGATCCCTCCGGTGGAGCTGGAGTCCAACCCGGCGCTGTGGCTGCTGGCCGTCAGCCAGCTGAGGGTGCGAGACACGTTCTGCTCCTACAGCGTCATGGAGCTCTGCACCAAAGGACTCGGCCTGCAGACCGAGGCGCTCAAGGTCAGCACGCCGCCGCCGTCGAGTCGGGTTTCTGATTCATCAACAAGCAGACATTTGTCAGGAAGATTGAATTTCATGAGGTTAGAGATAAATCACCTGAAGTACACAAAGTGATGTCACTCCATCTCCCCGCTCCTCTGGAACCTGGTTCCTCAGCCTCCCTGTGACCGACTTCACCCCCCCCCCCCCCCCCCCCCCCCTTTAATAACCTGACTCCGTCTGCTCAGCCTGAGGCCACGTCTGAGAGTCTCTGATTGGTCGCTGACACAGAGTCGCACACTTCATTTCAGTGATTATCTGTCTTTACGTCTCCATGGAGACTGGAAGCTGAACACAGTGACAAGTCAACACGTACTTTACTCACTGGACTTTCTTATTAGTCACTCACATGTTTTTATTTCTCCACTTGTGAGTCACACGACACCTTCACTAGATCCTTCGGTTAAACTCCTACGGCTTAACGTAATTCTTAACTTTGTCCAAAGTGTAGGGTTTAGGTACATGAAGCTAAACTGAGAAGTTAAAAACCAAAGCTGATGAGCTGTGTGTGTCCTCCAGGCTCGGGGTCTGGATCTGTCCCGGGTTCGGGCCTGTGTGGTGGTGGCGGAGGAGCGGCCCAGGATGTCGCTCACACATTCCTTCTCCAAGCTGTTCAAAGACCTCGGCCTTCACCCTCGCTCCGTCAGCACGGCCTTCGGCTGCAGAGTCAACCTGGCCATCTGCCTGCAGGTGAGACCCAGCACAGCTCCGGGCTTCAACTGCAAACTGTTGTCATTTTCAATTTATTGTTTTTTTGTCTTGCCTATAAAACGATTTTATAGAAAGAATAAAAAAGACATGTTTTTATCAGATTTTTCCATTTCCGATAAATGTTTGAGGCAAAAACTTTAAAAACGTTTAAGGTTTTGGTGAAAAACACAAAACTGTTTCAGACCTATTGTTCCGGTGTCTTTGTGTCAGTCGCTGTAATTTAAAAACTGTGAACAAGAGCAGAAAACCGACTGTCGACTGTTTCTCTGGACGAACTCGTGCAGCTCCAGTGATGTTGATCAAGTTCACAGGTTCTTGGTCACGTGTTCACAGTGTCTGTGTTGTGATTGGCTGCAGGGCACTTCAGGGCCGGACCCCACCACCGTGTACGTGGACATGAGAGCGCTGCGTCACGACAGGTGCCACGATCCGCTCATCACACATCTCTGACTCTTCACCGCCACACAGAAATATTTAATCTCTGCACATGTTTGTCCTTCAGGGTTCGGTTAGTGGAGCGAGGTTCTCCTCACAGTCTGCCGCTGATGGAGTCCGGCAAGGTGAGTGTTAGCCTTCCTTCCTTCCTTCCTTCCTTCCTTCCTTCCTTGTTCCTTGTTACCTGAGAGACAGGACCCAGGGCTAATCTCTGCGAGTGCATGGTAAAAGTGAGACACACACACAGACAGACACGACTGAAATAACCTCACTTCGATGGATCATACGGACACTGAGTAGAAACAGGAAACTGTCAGATCTTTTCCTGGAGCCTGAGGAGACGTTCTTCATCTTCGTCACACACCCCCCCCCCCCCCCCCCCCCACCCCCACCCCCACGCTGCTGACACACACAAAGTGAAGATGTCACGTTTCTTCGCCGGTCTTCTGTCGCTCCGCTGTTTCTTTTGACTCACGTGGGGGGGGGGGGGGGGGGGGGGGGGAGAGGGGAGAGAGGAGAGAGAGAGAGAGAGAGAGAGAGAGAGAGAGAGCTCTTCCAGTCTTATTTCCTCTGATGCTTCTGGAACAGAACGTGTCACAAAACAAAAAGTGGGAGTGAATGTGCTGAACTGTGGTCGACGAGGAAGATGAAGCTGTGATCTATTTATAGAGTTGTATTCATGAAGCTGTAACCATGACGACTGATTCTTTTTTTTAGATCCTGCCTGGAGTTCGAATCATTATCGCCAACCCAGAGACGAAGGGACCTCTGGGAGACTCGCACCTCGGAGAGGTCCGCCCACGTCTCTTTATTTTATTACATCTTCATCTTTTCTTTATCTTTTCTCTTGTTCCTTCCATCTCCAGTTTTATCTTTTATCTCTGTCGTCAATACATTTTTCTTTATTTTCTCAGATTTGGGTGCATAGCGCTCATAACGGCAGCGGTTACTACAGCGGTTACGGCGAGGAGGTTCTCCAGTCTGACCACTTTAGCTCCAGACTGAGTTTTGGCGACACTCAGACGATCTGGGCCAGGACGGGTTATCTGGGTTTCCTCCGCCGCACCGAGCTCACAGACGCCAACGGAGGTCAGTTTTACTTCCTTCTCTCACGTTAACCCGTCGTCTTTGTCTCCGGAAACTGAAACTCTGGTTGTGTGTGTGTGAACAGAGAGACACGACGCTCTGTTCGTGGTGGGAGCTCTGGAGGAGGCCATGGAGCTGCGAGGGATGAGATATCATCCCATCGACATCGAGACCTCCGTCATACGTGCACACAAGAGCATCATGGAGTGGTACGTGTCCTCTGCTCTCCTAGATTTACTACGTATCTGCAGCGAACAGCCGACAGACGCACTTAGAGATCAGCCGCTGAAGAAAGTCAAACATCAGATGAAAGGTAATGAAAGTGAAATGTGATTGTTTCACCAGTGCCGTCTTCCCCTGGACCAACCTGCTGGTGGTGGTGGTGGAGCTGGAGGGCTCCGAGCAGGAAGCCCTGGACCTGGTTCCCATGGTGACCAAGGCGGTGCTGGAGGAGCACTACCTGATTGTGGGCGTGGTCGTGGTGACGGACATCGGCGTCATCCCTATCAACTCTCGCGGCGAGAAACAGCGCATGCACCTCCGCGACGGCTTCTTACAAGACCAGCTCGACCCCATCTACGTGGCCTACAACATGTAGCCTGAGTGTGTGTGTGTGTGTGTGTGTGTGTGTGTGTGTGTGTGAGAGCGAGCATGCGTTTGTATGCCGTGCATATCGCCGTTGTTGTTCATTCATTTCCCAAAATCAAGATGTACTGTATTTTTGAACCTGCATATGGTGAAGTCTTAAGTCGTCCGTTTTCTTTACAGTCGTGTTGTGCCGGTTGATTGACTGATTGACTGATTGACTGATTGCTCAGTGGTGTTATGACCATTTTTACACCCCCGCTCAATCTCGTGACCGTCACCAGGAGCTCGTCACTGTAGAAAGCCTTAGGGGAACACTGTGTCGGGAGGGGAACGGTAGAGTCTGTGACATCACGTCTTACTGGTCGAAGAGAGAAATCCCAGTTCTGTGGTATTATTTCAATTAGACGAGGGGCAGCCAGATTATTGTAAAAATATAAATATTGTACATAGACATAATAATCTATATGGAGAGGTACCTACAACACAAAGAGGTATAGTAGCCCCTATATGCAGCTCTCTCCACCTGCACCCTGTGTGTGTGTCTGCATCGTGTGTGTGTGTGTGTGTGTGTGTGTGTGAGTGTGTTCATCTCTTTGTGTTGATGTGTGACAGGGACATTTTACCAGTTTCAATGTGAATTCAACGCTGATTTCAAACAGATTTTAAACCTTCGACGATCAAACACGAAAATATTTTATACCGGTTTTAAACGTTAAAAAAACAACAAAAAAAACGTTCGTTTTCAGTGTCGCAGTGAAACGTGTAACTGGCTCTAAACTCATCGACTGCAACTTTTCTAAATCTGGTTCAGAAACTGAAAGAAAGATAACTTTTTTTTTTTCTTGTAATCATCAGAGTTACTGTGAATTCAGTCCCTCAAACATCCAAAGCATCGCGTCAAGCAAAGTGCACTGTGTGTAAATACAAGATGAAGACAGAGTATTATTACTATTTAGAGTGTCGTGGTCGACGCGGCCGATCGGAGCGACGGGCACACGGCTCTGTTCCTCCAGGAGCTGAATCACGACGTCGGCGTGAGGCCTTCAGAGTCGCTCTCTGGATCCAGAGGCACTTTAATGCAGCAGCGTCTGGAGGCCGTTCGGCACAAAGGGATGAAGTTTACAGAGAAAAGCTCCTATTGTAGCAATAACGCCCACGAGGACGTTACTCGCTGCCGAGGTCAGAGGTCACGTCTCCAAACGAGCTGCAGAGGATGAGACTCTTAAAAAGAGTTTATACTGAGTTTCCTCCTCGCGTTGGTTCGACACGTCTGAAGTTTCGCTGTCGGAGCAGCAGCTCGATTCAAAGAGAAACTCAAAGAGACAAATCCCCAGAAAATCTGCTTCACCTCGAACATACTTTTATTATATTTTGTATAACTATGCATCTTAATGTTTATGTTTCGACTCATTAACAGATGATTTAAAATTTAAAGCAGCAGCAAAACAGCTCATCGGCACTAAAAGAGCAAAGAGTAATGAAATCGCTGCTGATTGAGCGACAGAAACACACAAATCTCGGTTGTTGTTTCAGGTTTTATTTTAAACTTAACTTCGTGTTGTGTAGTTTTGAGTAAAGAAGAACTTTTACCGTCTTCCTGGAAATGAAAAGGAGCAGAAGATGAAACCTGGGTCTTTTTCTCCAGTTTGCACAGAAGAAGCTCAGTGAAGTGAACGTCCTCTGGGCTTTGGTGCAGCAGCTCCAGCCTCGTGCGCACCAACACCCAACTTCCCTCAGATGATTTAAGAGAATTAAAAAACTATATGAAAGGTTTTAGAAGAAGAGTTTATTGGCTGTGAATTATATGATCGGCTCTAACCTGCCGGTCACTGCAGGTTCCTGAAGAAACGACCGGTGCATCGTTAGTTTACGTCCTCTCTGGATTCTCCTGACCTCATCTCGTCCTCCTGCTTTGTTTCTCTTGTCGATTCTGTCTCATCGTCTTTCGCCATCATTCGTCTTTTTTTATCAGAAGAAGAAGAAAAAAAAACTTTATGCATATCAGAAGTTGCTTATTGCGCTTGTTTGGCTGTTTTAGCAGTTTGGGTTTGTTGGTAGCAGCGTAGCGGCCATGTTTCAGTCCCTGTGTGTGTGCGTGTGTGTGTGTGTGTGTGTGTGTGTGTGCGTGTGTGTGTGTGTAGCAGAGGATGTGGGACAAGAAGGAACTCCCATCAGAGACCCGGAGGACTCGTCAGTGTGTTCAGGGTCAGATGGGAGAGCGACTGCATGGTGTGTGTGTGTCTGAGTGAGTGTGTGTTAGATGTGTGTGTGTATATTGTATGTAAATAGTGTTGATTTTGTACGGTACAAGTGTGTGTGACTTGTTTTGTACACATGATAAAAAGATTAAATGACACTTTTATAAGAGCCTGCTATTGGCTCACCGTCACACTATACAGTGCAATAAAGTGCTTTGATTGGCTAAAACTCAGACTAGTCCTCATTATTGTTATTGTTTTACTAACACATGATTGGTTTGTGCTGCTGGTTCAGGTGATGAAGCAAAAGGTTGACAAGGAAATGCATCAAATATAATGTCATATTTAATTTAGCATTTGAATCAATACGTAAACACGTTTTACACGTCTCCGTAGGTAATATTAAATGTGCAAAAAGTTGAAATGATAATTTAAACGAGGGAGAATCTTTATTGTCTTTCTAAACATTAACGAAGATGCTCAGCAGAGTTTAAACTAAAGGTCACAGAGGTCGAGTTTTACAGGATCCACCAATAAAACCCAGTCACGCGTCAAACACACTTCAGCTGCTGCAGCTGCCGACTTCGTTCCGTCTTCACGTTCCTCGTTTCAGTCGCTGCAGCTGGAACCTGAAATATAAAGATGACATCAATCAAACGGAGACAAACGTCCTCTCAAGTGTCTGAATTTCAATTTATTCACATTTTATTTGAGGAAACTCTTCAGAATCACATTGTGAAATATTTCAAATATTGAAAACCTCAAACTAAACAAACATTTTCTATTTCATCTGCTTGTTTCCTTCAGTGAATTTTCATATCCTCTTAAAACACAACTTTAACTTCTCATATTGTTTAAGGGGAAATAAGTACAAGTGAAACTTCCTGTTCATGTCTCTTTCTCTCAATTTTCCCACAGTCACAGGGTTTTACTGGCTTCTCCCCCCTCCCCCCCCCTCTGATATTATTAGCTGGACGTGCACGAGTAGAAGCAAAGTTTATAAATGCAAACATCTTTTACAGCTTTGTAAAAAGCCACAGATGGAAAGTCGGAGTAAAACAAACACAGTAAAACTGTTCAGCGTAAACACAAATCTTCTTTTCCTCTTTATCTCTGTGTTTCTGCTTCTTCACTCGTCGGTCACTCGGCAGTAAAAGCATTTCTCTCTCACTGGGATCAGTTCTTTTATGGACATGATGAATGATCTGTGAGGACGGACGGTTTCAGCTGAAGGATGGAACTTTACTTTCTTCTCTTGTCCTTTCATCAAACAACAGACCTTTCATTAGACTCTGTGGATGTTTGTGTTTGTTTCTGTCAGTAAACTGTGACACAGTTAAAAACAACAATCAATCAGATTTTACTTGAAAATAACCAAGTTCTTTATACAATTAAAACAATAAAATGAGAAAAATGTGAATCACAAACATCTGGAGAGTGAATTTAGTTTTGAATAAAGAACTCTGTTGTGTTTATTATGAATGAATCAGAACATTAAACATGATTATTATGAAATTAATGGTTGAGTTTGATCCTGACGAGTTGTGAGCTCACGCCCACTAGAGGTCGCTGTTGTCGGCTTCAAACACTGGATCCCAGGAATCTGCTCCATGGTCCGAGGGGCGGGAGCGCGCATCAGTCCTGAGGGTGTCCCCTGCTGAGGGAAACGTGTGACGGGGACGCGCTTGGCTGTGACCGTGAGGAGCATCGCCTCGCGGATCTGGAGTCACACCTGGATCCACTGGAAACGGATTTACTCTTCTGGAAAAACCGAAGTCCACCGTGCGTAAAGACCGTGCGTAAAGACCGTGCGTAAAGCCTGCGCCAAAACCGGACTTTTTCCTCTGATCTGCCCTTTGCGCACTAAAGAGTCAACCTCCGGACACACACACACAGACACACACAATTACGCACACACGCTCTCAGGTCTCAGTGCAGACACGTGTTTGCTGCGGAGGAGGATGAGATGAGCTGCGGCTCCGGTGGATGAAACGCCAACATGTCCTTTACGCACCGGCTCGTGCTGCTGCTGCTCGGCCTCAGCCTCGTCCTCACGGTCAGTGCTTCACCCGCCATCACTACAGGGTCTATTTACTCATATTTAATTGTTATATCTAATAACCTGAGCTGAGAAATGTCGTTTAACACAGAGTCAAAGAGTCAAAGAGTCAAAGCTGCAGCTGCTGTTTGTTTTATCTCTTTGGTTTTTGTTGGTTTTCTTCCAGGTGATTTTTAATGTGTAAGGACATTTATTTTAGTTTTGAATAAAATTGTATTTTTCTGTGACTCTTCTGAAGTTCATTATTTATCCTATTATGTGCATAATGATTTAGTTTGAACACTTTTTAATTTAATAGAGTTTGTCTTGTCGAGGAAGTTAAATGTTGTGTCACAGCTTTAAAACGTGTTCATTTGAGTTTAATGACTTTCAAACAACTTGCTTATCTCATCAACTCTAACTTATTATATTTAAAATGTAAAGTTTATAGAAACAATATTCTACTTGATGTTTATTTGGATGACTTGATATTCTGCTTATTTCTACATTTATCCCCATAAACTGTGATATTATGATATAATGTGTTTGTGATAATGAGACTTTGCTCTGTAACATGTAAACAGGAATATTCCATCAGCAGCTCATGTAAACATCATAATCATAACGTCTCTCTTTCAGAATAAGGTCGACACTGATGATTGTCGTCGTCAGTAAAACTTTGCTCCAGTTGTTAAACACTGAAACAAAAACAACAAAGATAAAGTTTAATTTCTTCGTGGTTCAGCCGATGTGTGAAAAAACTCCATATTAATTGTAGCTTGACTCTCTTGCTGCTGGTTCATTATTAATGTCCGGGCCCGATTCGGCCTCAGCTCTAAATTTAGACTCTGCAGCTCGGACCCTCAGCTGCTCTGTGCTCTCGTCTGTTGGAGAAAACCAGGACTGCTCCACTGAGGGTTTGGATCCGACACCAGACCAGTGATTCACTCAAGGTTTTAAAAACCCAGGCGACGTCGCTGCTCCAGAAATGAGGAAATAAATAAGAGGGAAGTGGTTCAGATTAACATGTTCAGGAGGAATCATGTGGAACATCAGCTGAGTTTGACCCAAAATCCTGATTCAAAACTGGATCACTTCATTTTTCAGGAGATAATTAAAATGAAAGGACTGTTGCCTGTTGTGTTTGCACTTTGTGTGTGTCTGTCTGTGTGTTACAGCTGTAAAACCTGAGTGTGTGTGTGTAGTACTTATAAAGGTTAATGACTTGTGCTTCCTCTATTGATCTGACTGGAGAGCAGAGCCCTGCTGCTGGTGTGTGGGTGTGTGTGTGCGTGCATGTGTGTGTGTGCATGCCGCTGCAGAAAAGCAAAGTAATATCAAGGCTGAAGTTTTTTGATGAGTCACATTAATACTTGTTTTAAAATCAAATTTTCTTCCCAAATGTGTAAAAAAATCAGCATTTACGTGTTGAACAGGCTCATTACGCCCCCTAGTGGTCTAAACTGTCGTGGACCCCACGGGACCAATGCTAGCGTAGAGTCGACACTTCTACGTTATGACATTTCTAAATATTTGAAAAAGCAAAGAACTCTCGGCTGAAACTAAACCTCTGAACAACTGAACCAGCACAAAGTCGACTGTTCAGAGCGCGTGTGTGTTTGAGCTGCACGTAGGCGTGTCTTAGCTCCGCCCCCCAGCACTGCGTTCTCAAAGCATTCCTT
>NC_047170.1:18910144-18915144 GCF_009819705.1 Hippoglossus hippoglossus | reverse complement strand
CTCCCCTGTGGTTTGAGTTATGATTTCTGTGAACAAGAGAATAAACGTTTCTGCTCCTAAAACAACGTCTCTGTGTGCGACTGTCAGGAAACCTCAGCAGGAACTGTACCGAGCGAGGCTGGTCGGACGTCTACCCCATCATCTTCGTCGCCTGCGGCTCCAACAGCGACGAAGACGATCCCAGCGAGGTGAGTCAGGCTCTGGTTTCCTGCAGGTTTACCGGTGTGAGCTCGCTGATGAGGAGCTGGCTCAGAGCTCAGTGTTCAGTTTCACATCCACTGTGCTGCTGACGTCTGCAGGTGCTGTTGGTGCAACAGCAGCAGAGGAAGCTGCAGGGACGTGTTGCAGAATGCGGTTTCCTCCACAGGCTGTTTGTGCAAACTGAAGAAATGGTTTCCACAGGTTCTGGTTGTTGTGATCCTCAGTGCCAATCTAGAAATTCTGTGATCCGGGTTTAAAAAACCACAATAGTTTCCTTTTGCAAACAAGAGAGAATCGTTCTCTCTGTGGTGTCGACGGCTTCTCGTCGCTGTTGTTGCTCTGCAGCAGAAACACAAACAACAACAGACCCCAAAGAGACAACTGACGACAGACTTCTGTTTGTGTCTGTGTGCAGAGGGGACTGACTCTTTGACCCTCAGTTCATGTCAGTGTGGGACAAACAGGTTCCAGTGTAAAAGTGTCTCAATCGGTTTAACTTCTTCTGTCTTTAAAAGTAAAACTAAAGATGCAGCTTCTCACTTCATCCGTCACAGAGGTAACAGACGCTGCAGTACTCGACCTGCACTGCCTGACTGGACCTCCGGGCCAATCACCCGACTTTCTCTTCTTCTAAAAATAACTCCAGACCACCGTGAAACCTGCGTCTCTCCTTCATCAGGTCCTCGGTGTGTTTATGTGTGTGTGTGTATAATGTGTGAGTCTGTATAAATCTACAGATTCCTACACGGTGAAAAGGTTCAAGCAGATGACAACATATTTATCTCCTCTATCTGTTGTTGTATCGTAGAGGATTTATATTTTATTTTATTATAATAATACGTCAACAAGGATTTCATCTATGCAGCATCTTTCAAAACGGCCATTTCACAAAGAGACAAATAAGTAAAGAGATTTAACTCAACATTAATAAAATAGAATAGAGTAGAAAGCTTTTACAGCCTCCAGCTCAGAGCAGGAGAAGCTTAGAAAATCCAGAGTTTAGAATAAAACTTTAAATCTATAAATCCTATCAAAATGCAGCTTCTCTATCTATTCATACGAGTGCACTATTAACCTGTTCCTGATCTGAGAGTATTATTCTCCTTCCAAACCCTGATCAGTGTTAATTCAGTCGTGTAGTAAATGTTGGGTTTTATGCATCTGAAGCTTCTTTCAAGCTAAAAGCAAAAAACACTCAATCCTGGATCCGTCTTTCAACGTATTTTATTGTATTTTATACTTTCACACGTTCTCTTGTCTCAGCGCCGGATCAATATCTCACTTAGTCTCATTAATTTCCGTCGTGTGCGTCACATATTTCTGAATGAATTGTTTCTCTCCAGCTCGTTGTTCAACATGTGCATCTTCACTTTGGGTTTTTTCCTGTTTCCACTTTTTACGAGACCAAAGGAAAAGTGTCTTCATCCAGAGAACGCTGTGTGTTCTGAGACTTGTGGCGAGACGAGGGCTTAAACCCGCTGCTCACTTCAGATCCTCTAATCCGCCCTCGTCTGTTCCCATATCTGCTCATGTCGGAGGTGAACTGGACCTTTTTTGTTCCGTCTCCGCAGCAGTGACGCAGCTGAGGATCTGACCCTGGAGCTGCGGGTCGTCGCCACCTTTTCTCAGAGCAGTGAACCACTGTCACACACACACTGATGTTAGCGTGTGCGTAGACGTGTGTGTGTTTGAACCCCCCGGTCGCCCTGAGGCGTCCTGTGTGATGCCACAGAGCTTTGTCTCTGACCTTCTGCTCGTTGGAGCGGCTGCATTCCAGGAGCCTGAGGTTCATGCTCAGTAACATCCAGGTTTTAAGAGAATATCCGGAGCCGTTATTGTGTCCACGCTGCCCCACAAAGCTTTTATTATTATTACACTCTTCAGTAAAGCAAACGAGAAGGAAGTGAAAGTGTTTCCTCATGTTTGTGGGAATCACAAACCCCAGAACTGATTCCCCCCAAATTTGATCCGTTTTGGTTTAAGCGTCAGAAAAATCACAAATGTTAGAGAAACAGTGAAAAGCAGGAGAAGGCTGTGTTTGTCGGGGACTAGTTTCTGCGGCGGAGTAATGTTTACCCTCTGAGGGTCGTCTCCTGTTCAACTCAACATCTGGAACTTTCGGCGAGCGTCCAAAACACATCTGTATGTTTTTCCTGTGAAGAGTCGACTTTCTTTTTAACATCTGTCACTTCTCTGTACTTCTCTGTTTACTGCGAGTCTCTCTCTGTGTAAACACGCTCACCAACGACTGGCTGACGACAAATTCTGACTAAAAATGTGCTTAATACTAAAGTAAACTAATAAAAAGTCAAAACTGTTTTTGGTTTACGAGCTGCTTATAAACCAATTAACAGATCATTTACATTTATAATTTTTATTTATGTGTAATCATTTCACAATTGGCTCTAAATATAAGCTTCAAATGTGATATTGTCAAATGTTAAACTTTTGTCACTTGCGAACTGATTTTCCATCTCTTACACCCTAACACCACTTCTTATCAAATACAGACATTTTTATAATATATATGATTATACGATCTTTATTATTATGCAGATATTCACCCCTGTCCCTTTATTGGCTGACTTCACAGCACATGAACTCGCTGACGAATAACGACGTCACTAATCGGTACGTGGGAACTTTAGAGCTGCAGCGGACGTCTCAGCTCTTTTGGATGAAAGGAGCATTTGGAAGTTTCCCTGGCCTCGGTAGCGTGTCGAGTTTCCAGTCGACAGGTTCGGGATCTGCTCCGTTTCCTCCGCTTGTTGTTGTTTAAACACAAAGTTTGAAACGGCAGCAAACACGAAGCAGAAGCGCGATAATAAATAAGAAAGAACGGAGAACAAAAGTGATAAATAACGTACCGAACGCACACGTGATCTGTGTGTCACACAACATGAAGATGAACTTTCAGAACACACACACACACACACACACACACACACACACACACACACACACACACACACACACACACACACACACACACACACACACACACACACACAGCTGCCTGGTGATGCTCTGCAGATCCGTCAGGTGTGAGGTTCTCTCTCTCTCTGCTTCTGTTTGTTTCCTGTTGAGAGAGGTTTTTCCGTCTGGGAAACATTCAGCTGAGACCAGACGTCACCGCTGGACCCCACGCTCACACTCACACTACTACACACACATCACAGACGAGGAAGAAGTGTCCTCTTCGTCCTCTTCGTCCTCATCTTCATCGTTTCTAATCAATCTCCCTACGAGACACCGAGTGATCGAGACAAAATGGCTCCAAACATCTGACACAGACGGGACCTGATCAATGTCTCGTTGAGCTCAGCGATCGTTTGTGTTCGTCATTGATTCTTTATCAAGTTATCAGTGAATCCTTTTGTCTTGGAAACGTGTGAAAAGGCCTGTTGCTGTTTCCTGATCCCTTCAAATGTCTCGTTTTGGCTCAAAATCCCCAAAAGAAAATTCCCACGTTTGAGAATCTGGAAATTCTTATCATTTTCACATGGAACTCAGATTGTCCAGATAACGATAAAAGTCGTTACTCAAACCCTCTCTCTGCCTGTGAGGGATTTGTTTCGAGCACTCGACTGTTCTTCAGTGCTTCTCATTCGTTGACTCTCTTCATGTTGTTTGACACGATTCTTGCATTGGTGGTAAAAGAGGTTCTGAGGTGAAGTCGTTTTCTGGTCCATATCAGACTTTTCACACCAAACCCTGCGATGGAAGTTTTTCCTCTTTTCAGGAACGAGCTCCTGGTTTTGTCTCGACTGATCTGGATCCTTCTCCTGTTCAGAGTTATTCTGTCTCTCTGTCACGTTCTCTCTCCTCCATGTTTACCTGCATCCATCTTGAGAGGAAGAACACAAAACCTCCTCCAGATGATAACAAATATCTCCGTGAAGAGGAAGGGAACAAATCCTGCATCGCCCCCTGATCTGGATCCGAGTCCCTCCTTCGTTCATGCGCCACTCAAACACAATATGTCATGGAAATTGGTTATATATATTATATCATATATTTAGATCATGGCTGCAGGAAGCCGCTCAGACATCGCTTCAATTCCCCCGCTGTCGGCGAGAAAGACGGAAAGGGCGAGCGAGCCAGGGTTTATGGTCGGAGGTGTGTTTGGCTCGGCGGGTCATCGGCTCCCAGGCAGGAGGCCTGAGAATCAGACGGAGGAATGAGGCGCTGATGCCAGGCTGTGACGCTCTGTGTGTACGCTCACATATTTGTCCATATGTGTACAGACGGTGGGAGACTCCCTGACAACCTGCTAGCATCTTCTTAGCAACAGGAAAACAACGTTTGTGCCAAGTTGAAACAGTTGAGGTTCTTCACATGAAACATTTCTGCATTTCTGGTTTTTATCAGCTCGTATCGCTGATCTAACGTCTGTGTTTCTGTAAAATAATCATGATTCAGAAACGTTTGATTTGAAATGTGAAGGGTTGGTTTATGTCGCACGAACGAAGGAGGAAAAGAGAAAGAAGAAGAGAAGAATGAAAAAACAAGAACTGAATGATGTAATTCAGGGGAGTGTATATATATATATATATATATATGTGTGTGTGTGTGTGTGTGTGTGTGTGTGTGTGTGTGTGTGTGTGTGTGTGTGTGTGTGTGTGTGTGGTTCATTGCCAGATGATGTGTCAGACATGGAGAATGTTGTTTATAAATGATGAGAGCGATGAACGCCAGGCACCACTCTCTCACACACACACACACACACACACACACACACACACACACACACACACACACACACACACACACACACACACACACACACACACACACAC
>NC_047170.1:18807644-18905144 GCF_009819705.1 Hippoglossus hippoglossus | reverse complement strand
CCGCCCAGTTTCCCAGGAGCTCCCGCGCCCCGTCCATCCTGCAGACGGAGACCACCGTCCTCTGACCAGAGACTCGTGGACGTAGACTCGAGGTCTGGACAGTGAAGCCAATGCGGAAGTGCCTGAAACCTGTATTCTCCGGAGCGGCCAGCAGAGGGCGACTCCTCTTGATGCAAAAAGACGTTTCTGTAGAGATTTATGTCTCGATCTCTAGTTTCAAGTCTTCTTCAACACGACTGAGGTTCATTTTATAAATTATGGTTCATTTAGAGTCAAATAGACCATAAAGCACGGTGCGCATTGGGGCGCAGTGTGATTGACAGCTCGTACCGTCCAATGGGTGCAGGTGGCAGGTGGAGGTGGGCTTGCAGCTCTCAGTCAGGCTCCACCCCCCCACCCCCTCCTCCAAATATGGTGACTTCTGTTTTTCTTTTTTAAACAAGATGGCGCTGGACAAAATGTCAAACTTCCAAAACGGCAGCTCTCAAACCAACAGGTGGCGTCGCGGCGTGTTGACACTCGACCGGACGAGGGACGAGGACGTCTTTTTGTTTTTTAACTCTCAGAACTCGTATTCAAAGTGACGCCGGACACAGGGAGACTCTCACCGTTTGCACGTTTCGACTCACAGACGTTTCTGAGGCGAGAGACTTTTTCTCCAAGTGTGTGTTCACCCTGGATCACAGTCCATCAAACTGTTCCTGCTGGAACATGGAGCAGAAAATGTACTCTCCCTCTATAATTTGATATTATAACTGATATTCCTACATATTCTCGGTCATTTAAAAGTATTCCTGAGTCCCAGCTGAATGTATCACCTGCTGGTGTTGGTAACTTGCTCTGAAGTCTTCTACTTTTAACTTTTTTTAATCTTTAAAACAAAGAGCATTTAACCCCAATGATTAAAAGCAAGCCATAAAGAATTTATGTAATTGAAATATGTTGTTTAATCACATTTATAACAAAGAAATTACATCGTGTGTCGGTGGAGAATCACAGATTTTGACAATCGTAATTATATTATTATTTTTTTGTTTTCAGGGCCCAGGGAAGCAGAATATATGTAATTATTCTTCTTACTTGTGGCCGATTCAAATTAAGGATCTCAGTTGTTTTCGTTTTCAAGCCAATTTATTGTACATTTAAATCATTTTTACGAGTCTAAAGTAAAAAAAGAAGATTCTATAAAAACCACAGAGATATGTCCTCTCACGGCCTCTCAGGTTGATCTCGTCTGGGACCCGAGCTCCTCGATGTCCACTGAGATGATAAAGAGCAGTTTCATGTGGGAGTTGAGGGAACGTGTTACTGTGGCTCACGTGAGTCTTTAGAGTCCATGTTGATTTTCATTTCTCGGAATTGGGGCCAAATCCAAGTTCTTGGAAGTGCAAAAGAATTGGGAAAAAAATATTTAATGTTCTATATCTTAAACTATAATAAATTACTATAATTCCCTGCAGGTTTCACTAAAAAGTAAAGTGATGATGTGTGAGATTCACTGATCAGAAAGCAGATATATCTTGTTACGTGTGCAGAGAACAGACACTGGACATCTCAATCAAAGGGACTCGGTGGGACAGCAGTGTTTTTACAGCTTTAAGTACCATGATGTCGATTACTGTGCGTGTGTTCCCGACCCCGACGGAGACTGAGCATCAATGTCATTTATAAGCTTTGGAATACAACTGTAAACCTGTGATTTCATATATTTTAAAAGCTTTTATTGTGAAGGCTGAGTCACGTTTGTGTGTTTGTTATTGGGACAATAATTTATTATATGAACAATTAAACACAAACGTTTGTGAGAACGAAGCAGACGAGGCTGAGACGCTGAAGAAAGAACAACAGAGAGAAATGACTTCTGCAGCAAAACAAAAAGAAAACAACTCATTTGAAACGTGTCTACAGACCCGTTCTGGTTTCGTCTTTACGTTTCCTTCAGCTGACAGTTAACTCATCTCTCCAGTGTGTGTTTATCTGCACTTGACAGTTCACACTGACCCGTGCTGTCAGAGGTCGGAGGTCAATGAGGAAGAGAGCATCTTGTTCCACTGGTAAACAGAAGAGAACAAACTCGCTGAGCGACTCTACCTGTCCTCCTGGGAGTGCTCCTATTTATTTTGGATTGGAGAAGTGGTTCTTCGGTCAGGTTGGAGTTTGCAGAGCATTTTTAAAGATGTCGGCTAAAAAGGTGAAAGACAGTCAGCCGAGCCGAAGACAAGTGAGAGTGAGGCCCTGGAAAACCTGATTGGTGAAGAGGAAGATGGCAAAAATATAAAAGCACAATACCAACCCAGGGAGGAAGGTGTTTCTCCGGGGGTTGGAATGTCGGATGATGAGGACACAAGTAAATATCTTAGGTCGTGTTTGCCTCCTCCTGTTTTAGTCCTTTTCTTTCACTCTGTATTTTAACATCACAAGTTTAAAATGATCTCAGCTAAAGGAGCAGCTTTTCCTTGTTAATGTGTTTAACATCATCCTGAGTCACATTAAAACTGTTCACTCAGTAAAATGAAGGAATAAAGTTCAACATTAGCTCGTAAGAAGCCTGGTTTAGCTAAGCTATGAACAAGTTCACTTCCTGGTGTCTTAAGTCATGATAAGTGGTTCTAAATGTTTATTTAATTTAATTTAGGAATATGTGGTAGCTAATATTAATACATTTTATTGGTGTTAATATTAATGAGTATTTATATTGTTAGTTTAGTCGTAGTTTTAAGAGATAAGATAAAAGTTTATTGATCCACACGCTGGAGACGTTCACTTGTTACAGCAGCGGGTCGGACTGACAAGAGAATAAAACATATTTTAAAAAAGGTAATAGAATAAGTATGTATATTATAAACACCTTTCACTGTAGTGGTTTATAAAGAAATATTATAAAGTAAAGTGCAGTGGTACAGGATGATTTCACGAGCAGGTAGAGAAACAGTTTGTACATAAATATATTGTTATGTGCAGATGACAGTTTAAAAAGTTAGCGGAGGAGGGGAGAGCGGAGGAGGGAAGAGCGGAGGAGGGAAGAGGAGCAGAGGATGATGAAGGGGAGAGCGGAGGAGGGAAGAGCGGAGGAGGGGAGAGCGGAGGAGGGAAGAGGAGCAGAGGAGGGGAGAGCGGAGGAGGGAAGAGCGGAGGAGGGGAGAGCGGAGGAGAGGAGAGCGGAGGAGGGAAGAGCGGAGGAGGGGAGAGCGGAGGAGGGAAGAGCGGAGGAGGGGAGAGCGGAGGAGGGAAGAGCGGAGGAGGGAAGAGGAGCAGAGGAGGGGAGAGCGGAGGAGAGGAGAGCGGAGGAGGGAAGAGCGGAGGAGGGAAGAGCGGAGGAGGGGAGAGCGGAGGAGGGGAGAGCGGAGGAGGGAAGAGCGGAGGAGGGAAGAGCGGAGGAGGGGAGAGCGGAGGAGGGAAGAGCGGAGGAGGGAAGAGGAGCAGAGGAGGGGAGAGCGGAGGAGAGGAGAGCGGAGGAGGGGAGAGCGGAGGAGGGAAGAGCGGAGGAGGGGAGAGCGGAGGAGGGAAGAGCGGAGGAGGGGAGAGCGGAGGAGGGAAGAGCGGAGCAGGGAAGAGCGGAGGAGGGAAGAGCGGAGGAGGGGAGAGTGGAGGAGGGGAGAGGAGCAGAGGATGATGAAGGGGAGGTGGTGGATGTGATGATGGAGAGGAGGGAGACCTTGGGAGTCGACTGAGCTTTTGCTCTCCTGTGAGAAAGATAATAAAAAGGAGACCGTAAGGGATTTGAAGAAGTTATGAATTATATGATATGATAATGATGATAACGTGAGCATGTGAGTAAATGAACAACAATAAGAAACTCACATGAAATCCCTAATCTTAGGTCCAACCCACTTAGCGTTGAACTGACTGCAGTAGAGACCCGACTCTGTCTGAAAGCTGCAAGAATCACAAACATGTGCAACATTAGTACTTTCCACACTCAGACTAAGTTAAGCAACACTTTGTAACTTTTGCAGAGCCACAGCGCCCCCTGCAGCCACATGTGGTGATCTGCTTCTCGACCCAGAAGAGCTGCAGCTGTAACAAATCCACCAAACTCTGTCCATGATTCTTCATGTTTTAACAGTTTTCTGCTGAATATTGGAGATAAACTCTGGTTTTTAATAACTTCAGAGTCTTTTTAACTGATCTCAGTTCAGCTTCACTCTTCAACTGGAGCTGGTTGCAGCTGCGACTCTGAGTCGGTTCTTCTCACAGGAGATGGAACCCACTCACCAGAGTTACAGAGAGCAGACGTTCAGGGTGAGAAGTGGGAATGGAAGAGAAACCTTCTCCATGCCCCTAATCAAACTGCATCGTGTCAATCTTCAAATCTTTATAACATTTTTGACCTCTTCTTACTTACATCACAGCTTTGACACATGGGGGGTTCGCCTGCTGCACCATGAATCCTGTGATGGGCTCAGTAATCGGATTTCTGTTGACCGTCTTGCAGCAGGTCGCCAGCTTCTGAGCTGAAGAGGGATGAGAAAAGACCAGAGTTATCACAGGAGGAAAAATCATCTGCAACATCCTGTAGCTTGTTTCTTGAAAACTCCGTCTTACCTGCCGATCCAGACTCAACCACAACTACCAGGACGATGGCGACCAGCGCACTTCTCACCAGGCTTCCAGAGCTGATCATTTTTGATAAGTAAGAGTTGAGATTAATAAATACTGAACAGAGTAATTTGTTTTGTTCTGTCTTCTCCTGTCCTCTCCAGAGATCTTGGTGAACTGACAGACGTCTGAAGACATCGGATATTTAAGACCTGAAAAAAGCAGAAGTGGTGAGTCATCTTCCGACTTGTTTCTAACTTGTTTCCATCGTCTCTCGTTTTTCTCAATGAATGACCGGCTGATTGACGGGGGGGTTTCCACGAAATGACCGACAGGAAGCACTTTCCTCATGAGACTTAGGTCAAGGGGTTTCCAGATGATCTGATTGCAGGCATATTTGTAATCGCTCAGAAGTCTGAGGTCAATAAAACATATTTTAAAAAAGGTAATAGAATAAGTATGTATATTATAAACACCTTTCACTGTAGTGGTTTATAAAGAAATATTATAAAGTAAAGTGCAGTGGCACAGGATGATTTCACGAGCAGGTAGAGAAACAGTTTGTACATAAATATATTGTTATGTGCAGATGACAGTTTAAAAAGTTATTTTTACGTTAGAAACAGTTTAAATCGGAGAGAAGTTAGAGGCTCTACGAAGTTTTCTACGTCGCTAAGATCCACTCAACCAGATTCCAGATCGCTGGGTCCAACAAACAGGTTGAACAAACACTGAGTCTCATTTTCTGCTCAGGATTAAAGAACAAATATTTTATTATTAAAATATTATTTTTCTAAACAATTTTGAGAGAAGAAACTTTTCATTTCCGACGCTGGAAGTAGAAAATCGAGAACTTACGAACCACAGTGAGTGTTTCAGTTCAGTTTTTGCTGTTGCTTCATCCCAGCCGTGCCACCAGCTGACACTAGTGCACCATTGAAAATACAAGTTACAACATCTGACCTCCGTCGCTGCTTCACAGAGTTAGAAGAAGCAGAAACATTTAAGAGCTTTCTGAGGACAGGACTTCCTGCAGGACTGTTAGAACGCAGAGTTTCTGTGTAACTGAGGTGCAGCAGTTAAGCAGTTTCATCATGATATGTTGTCTTGGCCTGTCCCACTGAGCAGGAGGACGATGGACAGGATCCTCGTGGACATTTCAAATGACGCACTAGCCCTGATCAGGCTGCAACTACAGAAGCTGACGAGTCTTGGGACATTAATCGGTGAGAGCGCCACCTTTGTTAGTTGTCGGTAAAATGTCCCAACCGTTAACCGCATTGTCCACATGTCATGTTTCATTCATCTGGATAAACACTGTGGCTCACAGGGTGAAGGAATGAAGTCAGAGGAGAAACAAGTTCACAGGCGCAACATTTATTTCTGACCAATGTTTTCAATAGTTGCACAGTTACAAGCTTTTAAATCAATAAATAATCCTAAACAGTTCAATTTCATAAATACATTTTAGCTCTTTATCAGTGTGAACACATGACACTCTTCATAATGTTGTTTACAGCAACTTGTAAATAAAAATTCTAATAAATACATGAATACTTCTATCAGCGCTGGTCAATTAAATTAAACTAATAAATATTTATTTTTATTAAAAGAAACTAAATAAAACTACTGTGCTATTCAAGTGCTTTTTTTTTTTTTTTTTAAACATTTCGTTTATAGCAGTGTTGATGCCAGAGTCGGTGACTTCTAGACGAAGGTCCTTGACGGTGGAGGTGAAGCTGTTCTACCGCTTGTGAAGGTTTCATCAGCAGGAGTCTCAGATGTGGAGGAGATGGAGGGAAGAGCGGAGGAGGGAAGAGCAGAGGAGGAGAGAGCGGAGGAGGGGAGAGCGGAGGAGGGAAGAGCGGAGGAGGGGAGAGGAGCAGAGGATGATGAAGGGGAGGTGGTGGATGTGATGATGGAGAGGAGGGAGACCTTGGGAGTCAACTGAGCTTTTGCTCTCCTGTGAGAAGGATAATAAAAAGGAGGCCGTAAGGGATTTGAAGAAGTTATGAATTATATGATATGATCATGATGATAACGTGAGCATGTGAGTAAATGAACAACAATAAGAAACTCACATGAAATCCCTAATCTTAGGTCCAACCCACTTAGCGTTGAGCTGACTGCAGTAGAGACCCGACTCTGTCTGAAAGCTGCAAGAATCACAAACATGTGCAACATTAGTACTTTCCACACTCAGACTAAGTTAAGCAACACTTTGTAACTTTTGCAGAGCCACAGCGCCCCCTGCAGCCACATGTGGTGATTCCACTTCTCGACCCAGAAGAGCTGCAGCTGTAACAAATCCACCAAACTCTGTCCATGATTCTTCATGTTTTAACAGTTTTCTGCTGAATATTGGAGATAAACTCTGGTTTTTAATAACTTCAGAGTCTTTTTAACTGATCTCAGTTCAGCTTCACTCTTCAACTGGAGCTGGTTGCAGCTGCGACTCTGAGTGGGTTCTTCTCACAGGAGATGGAACCCACTCACCAGAGTTACAGAGAGCAGACGTTCAGGGTGAGAAGTGGGAATGGAAGAGAAACCTTCTCCATGCCCCTAATCAAACTGCATCGTGTCAATCTTCAAATCTTTATAACATTTTTGACCTCTTCTTACTTACATCACAGCTTTGACACATGGGGGGTTCGCCTGCTGCACCATGAATCCTGTGATGGGCTCAGTAATCGGATTTCTGTTGACCGTCTTGCAGCAGGTCGCCAGCTTCTGAGCTGAAGAGGGATGAGAAAAGACCAGAGTTATCACAGGAGGAAAAATCATCTGCAACATCCTGTAGCTTGTTTCTTGAAAACTCCGTCTTACCTGCCGATCCAGACTCAACCACAGCTACCAGGACGATGGCGACCAGCACACTTCTCTCCAGGCTTCCAGAGCTGATCATTTTTGATAAGTAAGAGTTGAGATTAATAAATACTGAACAGAGTAATTTGTTTTGTTCTGTCTTCTCCTGTCCTCTCCAGAGATCTTGGTGAACTGACAGACGTCTGAAGACATCGGATATTTAAGACCTGAAAAAAGCAGAAGTGGTGAGTCATCTTCCGACTTGTTTCTAACTTGTTTCCATCGTCTCTCGTTTTTCTCAATGAATGACCGGCTGATTGACGGGGGGGTTTCCACGAAATGACCGACAGGAAGCACTTTCCTCATGAGACTTAGGTCAAGGGGTTTCCAGATGATCTGATTGCAGGCATATTTGTAATCGCTCAGAAGTCTGAGGTCAATAAAACATATTTTAAAAAAGGTAATAGAATAAGTATGTATATTATAAACACCTTTCACTGTAGTGGTTTATAAAGAAATATTATAAAGTAAAGTGCAGTGGCACAGGATGATTTCACGAGCAGGTAGAGAAACAGTTTGTACATAAATATATTGTTATGTGCAGATGACAGTTTAAAAAGTTATTTTTACGTTAGAAACAGTTTAAATCGGAGAGAAGTTAGAGGCTCTACGAAGTTTTCTACGTCGCTAAGATCCACTCAACCAGATTCCAGATCGCTGGGTCCAACAAACAGGTTGAACAAACACTGAGTCTCATTTTCTGCTCAGGATTAAAGAACAAATATTTTATTATTAAAATATTATTTTTCTAAACAATTTTGAGAGAAGAAACTTTTCATTTCCGACGCTGGAAGTAGAAAATCGAGAACTTACGAACCACAGTGAGTGTTTCAGTTCAGTTTTTGCTGTTGCTTCATCCCAGCCGTGCCACCAGCTGACACTAGTGCACCATTGAAAATACAAGTTACAACATCTGACCTCCGTCGCTGCTTCACAGAGTTAGAAGAAGCAGAAACATTTAAGAGCTTTCTGAGGACAGGACTTCCTGCAGGACTGTTAGAACGCAGAGTTTCTGTGTAACTGAGGTGCAGCAGTTAAGCAGTTTCATCATGATATGTTGTCTTGGCCTGTCCCACTGAGCAGGAGGACGATGGACAGGATCCTCGTGGACATTTCAAATGACGCACTGGCCCTGATCCGGCTGCAACTACAGAAGCTGACGAGTCTTTGGACATTAATCGGTGAGAGCGCCACCTTTGTTAGTTGTCGGTAAAATGTCCCAACCGTTAACCGCATTGTCCACATGTCATGTTTCATTCATCTGGATAAACACTGTGGCTCACAGGGTGAAGGAATGAAGTCAGAGGAGAAACAAGTTCACAGGCGCAACATTTATTTCTGACCAATGTTTTCAATAGTTGCACAGTTACAAGCTTTTAAATCAATAAATAATCCTAAACAGTTCAATTTCATAAATACATTTTAGCTCTTTATCAGTGTGAACACATGACACTCTTCATAATGTTGTTTACAGCAACTTGTAAATAAAAATTCTAATAAATACATGAATACTTCTATCAGCGCTGGTCAATTAAATTAAACTAATAAATATTTATTTTTATTAAAAGAAACTAAATAAAACTACTGTGCTATTCAAGTGCTTTTTTCTTTTTTTTTAAACATTTCGTTTATAGCAGTGTTGATGCCAGAGTCGGTGACTTCTAGACGAAGGTCCTTGACGGTGGAGGTGAAGCTGTTCTACCGCTTGTGAAGGTTTCATCAGCAGGAGTCTCAGATGTGGAGGAGATGGAGGGAAGAGCGGAGGAGGGAAGAGCGGAGGAGGGGAGAGCGGAGGAGGGAAGAGCGGAGGAGGGAAGAGCGGAGGAGGGGAGAGGAGCAGAGGATGATGAAGGGGAGGTGGTGGATGTGATGATGGAGAGGAGGGAGACCTTGGGAGTCAACTGAGCTTTTGCTCTCCTGTGAGAAGGATAATAAAAAGGAGGCCGTAAGGGATTTGAAGAAGTTATGAATTATATGATATGATCATGATGATAACGTGAGCATGTGAGTAAATGAACAACAATAAGAAACTCACATGAAATCCCTAATCTTAGGTCCAACCCACTTAGCGTTGAGCTGACTGCAGTAGAGACCCGACTCTGTCTGAAAGCTGCAAGAATCACAAACATGTGCAACATTAGTACTTTCCACACTCAGACTAAGTTAAGCAACACTTTGTAACTTTTGCAGAGCCACAGCGCCCCCTGCAGCCACATGTGGTGATTCTGCTTCTCGACCCAGAAGAGCTGCAGCTGTAACAAATCCACCAAACTCTGTCCATGATTCTTCATGTTTTAACAGTTTTCTGCTGAATATTGGAGATAAACTCTGGTTTTTAATAACTTCAGAGTCTTTTTAACTGATCTCAGTTCAGCTTCACTCTTCAACTGGAGCTGGTTGCAGCTGCGACTCTGAGTCGGTTCTTCTCACAGGAGATGGAACCCACTCACCAGAGTTACAGAGAGCAGACGTTCAGGGTGAGAAGTGGGAATGGAAGAGAAACCTTCTCCATGCCCCTAATCAAACTGCATCGTGTCAATCTTCAAATCTTTATAAAATCTCTTTTTTGACCTCTTCTTACTTACATCACAGCTTTGACACATGGGGGGTTCGCCTCCTGCACCATGAATCCTGTGATGGGCTCAGTAATCGGATTTCTGTTGACCGTCTTGCAGCAGGTCGCCAGCTTCTGAGCTGAAGAGGGATGAGAAAAGACCAGAGTTATCACAGGAGGAAAAATCATCTGCAACATCCTGTAGCTTGTTTCTTGAAAACTCCGTCTTACCTGCCGGTCCAGACTCAACCACAGCTACCAGGACGATGGCGACCAGCGCACTTCTCACCAGGCTTCCAGAGCTGATCATTTTTGATAAGTAAGAGTTGAGATTAATAAATACTGAACAGAGTAATTTGTTTTGTTCTGTCTTCTCCTGTCCTCTCCAGAGATCTTGGTGAACTGACAGACGTCTGAAGACATCGGATATTTAAGACCTGAAAAAAGCAGAAGTGTTGAGTCATCTTCCGACTTGTTTCTAACTTGTTTCCATCGTCTCTCTTTTTTCTCAATGAATGACCGGCTGATTGACGGGGGGGTTTCCATGAAATGACCGACAGGAAGCACTTTCCTCATGAGACTTAGGTCAAGGGTTTTCCAGTTGATCTGATTGCAGGCATATTTGTAATCAAAAAAGAAGTCTGAGGTCATGGGCATGTTTCAACTTGTTTTATCTGTAAGTTAAATCTGACTCATTTCAAGGCAGTTTCATTTCTCAATAAGAATAAATAATGTACAAGATATTTTGACCCTCAAGGTGAATGTTTTCCTTTCAAAGAGTTAAACTCTGTGGCATTTATGTCATAAAGAATTCATGATTTAAGTTTAGTCACCATTTGATTTTCAGAGAAACAGAAAAGCGTTGACTTGTTCTATAATACAACGGTAGTGCAGGAGCAGTTAAAAACCTTCATGCACTGATGTAGTGTGTAATTCATTGAGTTTGAAGAACATATAACAACACACTCTTCTGTGAAGATAAACCATAGCCTGTGAATCAAAGAGCTCAGAGTGGTCTGTTCCAAAAAACATCTGTAGCAGTGAAGTCAAGGCCTCAGTCGCACCAAGAGCCAATTAAATCACAACAATTCAAACACACACACGCTACAAAATACTTCTTGTATACTCTTCATGGTGTATTTTTCCGTAATTATGCAACAAATCTACACAACTATATACGGGAAATAATTCAAACCATAAACTGTAAATAAAGATGATTGAGGACGCGTCTCCTCTTTGTCCCAATATCTAGAAATGAGGCCAAAATATCGCGGATACGAACGCTGACATTTTGTGCAGCTGAATAAAATGTTTAGAATATTATTTAACATTGATCCTCCCGTGCACTGGAATCAGAGGAGCACACGTCAGTAACTGTCCAGTCGGAGGTTTGCAAGCAGGCAGTCACCAGCTCACACACCTTCCCCACAGACGGTGAACTGAAATGTGTGAGCGTCAAAGACCGGGACTTCCAAGAAGAGCTGAGGTGAGGCCGAACAGAGACATGCGGCTCGTTTAAAAAAGAATTAGAGGAAGGAAACAGGAGATGACAGGGTGACACCGGGGCAAAAGCAGAAGCGTCCACACTCTTTCAGTTTTTGTTTTCTCAAAATATCAAACTGCAAAAGCAAAAGTGACTTTGTTCACATCCATGAAATTAATGGAAGGCTTTTCGATCCTTTCAGAATTTGCTGGAAGCCAGAATGCTGCTGAAGCACCGTTTGACCCAAGGAGATGTTAACAAAGTGCATTTAACATTTATGTTTTGTTTAGTGTGTAAAAGAGGAAGTGTGTCGTGTGTCACTTTTTCACATCTCCATCGATCAGGAATCCCTCTCAACTCGAAACAAACATCAGTGTGATAAGAAACGACCTGAAATGACAGAAACCATCTGTCCCATCTGCTAACATGGAGGTTTGTGGCCTACACAGGAGCCAGCCATCAGGGTGCGATGGAGACACTTTGGCTTCACGTCTGGGAGCCGTCATGTCGTCCATCTACGATTTAATATGATCATATGATATCTTTTTAAATGTATTTCAGAGTTCAGGGTGGGGGTGATGCAGCAGCGGAGGGAGCAGGATCTCCTCGTGCCTGTGTGGGTCTCCTCAAGGAGCTTCTCCTCCCACAATCAAAACCTGCAGGTGAGGTGGTGCAGCATCACGGGGCCAAAGACCTCCAGTGGATCTTGTCCTCCTTTCTTCACAAGATATTTCAAGAAACACGTCGTCATCATCTCTGTAGAATATATCGAAGCAGAGAGTATTGGGTTGAACTGGTAGTTTGAGCATTCCCAGTCTGAAAAGAATCAAATTGTAACTCAAAGCAGAGAAGTTTGTTTGGTCTCTTAACTTCTAAGAATTAACTAATTCACTTAAATTCAACAGTTTCCTCTGCTCTGCTGAGGAACATTGGTTTCCAGCTTCTCCCACCAGGTTTGATTCGAGGCACAGCACACAGAGGAACAGAGGCTGAGGAGATCCGTTGCCACAAATTGAGATAAAAGTCCCCACTTAGACTGTTAAGATTAAAATAAACCAGACTTCCTTCCTACTTTCCTTTTTCTCTCTACTTGCAACACACCGGGTGTTTTTAACAGGGCTTCACGTGCAGAGTCGGCAGTTTCTTACAGTTAAAAAAGCCAAATTAGATTTCTGTGTGAAACATATCGGCCTGGGAGTCTTGTGTAAGCAAAGAGCTGATAACAGAGGAGGGGTTGCATTCTTCTAATACTGACCTTTTGAAATGATGTGTGCTTATGTCAAAAAACATTTTAAAACCTCCAGTAACAGTATAAGAGATTTCTAACTTAGTGGTTTGCTCTGTTGCTGCATTCCACAGCTGGGTGCAGTTCTTTATTCCGTGTGCTCACTCATCCATAAAGTTGTAACCGTCCACACAGACACCCAGACCTCCAGGTTTCATGCTAGTCTGTCCAGTAGTTAGAATCCTGCTAACTCACAGACGGACAAAACTAAAACACCTCTTTGGCAATACAGGAGTTTTAATTACACGTCTCAGATAAATAGATGGACAGAAAGCCGGAATGATGAATAAAGGTTGTGAAGAACTGTCATTTTACGATGGAAACTTTGTGACTTCATGGTTTCCATGCGTGAGGGTGAATGGTATTTCCTTGAAAATCCTGCCCTCCCTCCGGTTCAAGGACACAACGATACAAGAAAACAGGAAGTAATTACGCAGATCAAGAGACTTTTGGAACTATGACTGGGTCATGTGCCACGCTGATCACCACCCAGTGCCTTATTCCTACTTCCACTCATCAGGGCAGACACCAATGCTTATGTCAAAAAACATTTTAAAACCTCCAGTAACAGTATAAGAGATTTCTAACTTAGTGGTTTGCTCTGTTGCTGCATTCCACAGCTGCCTGCAGTTCTTTATTCCGTGTGCTCACTCATCCATAAAGTTGTAACCGTCCACACAGACACCCAGACCTCCAGGTTTCATGCTGATCTGTCCAGTAGTTAGAATCCTGCTAACTCACAGACGGACAAAACTAAAACACCTCTTTGGCAATACAGGAGTTTTAATTACACGTCTCAGATAAATAGATGGACAGAAAGCCGGAATGATGAATAAAGGTTGTGAAGAACTGTCATTTTACGATGGAAACTTTGTGACTTCATGGTTTCCATGCGTGAGGGTGAATGGTATTTCCTTGAAAATCCTGCCCTCCCTCCAGTTCAAGGACACAACGATACAAGAAAACAGGAAGTAATTACGCAGATCAAGAGACTTTTGGAACTATGACTGGGTCATGTGCCACGCTGATCACCACCCAGTGCCTTATTCCTACTTCCACTCATCAGGGCAGACACCAATGCCTTGTCATGCTCTGCGGCTCCGGACGTGGTGAAATGATGGTGAGGTTTCTTGTTTCACACCAGATGTTACGAAACATACGTCGACAGGTTGACACACACTTTCCTGCAGCCATCAACATTTTCCACACTTTACACTGCTGATACAGGTCGACAGCACAACATCTACATCCAGAGCAAGGTTTGTATGAAAGAGAAAAATCCCTCCCTCATGACACAGTCTGAATCAGCGAGTGGAGGGTTTCATGAAAATGGAAGTGACAACACACCGGCTCACATGTCTCGGATGAGTTAACGTCCACCACTGACGACAGGGATGATGACTGAAGTGAATAAAATGAATTTATGTTAAATCTAAATTAATAAAGGTTTCTACAAGAACGTGGTGGATTTAATTCCTCTTCATTTTCTCCACATAGAAACAAGCTCTGCTGATCATTTCCATGTGAAGCTCTGGGTAACTTTGCTTTAAAAGATGCTGCATAAATAGTTTATGGTTATTAGTTTTTCCTTTTCATCAATTGAAATCTTTGAGGTTTGAACATGTGTTTTCACGAGAGGAAACAGGTTTTTATCATAAATAACATGATGGGTTTGAGTAGATGTATCTGTCATCAGATCAGAATCATAATGAAAACAAATGCTTTGTCATCAGTATCTGAATCTTTGTGTCAGACAGACATTGTAAAACACAGGGAATAGTTAAATGTGTCATGACTCTTTGTCTCCCCCAGCAGGTTGAAGTAAGGACTGACATGTCTGAGACGCACAGAATCAGTTAAAACTATTTATTAACCACAAGTTAACCCGCTGAGGGAGATGTTAAAAAGTTCTACACTGTTTTAACTGAAAAAATAACACTTGCATATATTCATTGTTTAGAGTTTCACAGATTTGTGTTTGTGAGGGCGTGGTGAGATATATTTGTATTGTTGAATATTTGAATGTCTTTATTCTCCACAGGCCTGAAGAGCTTGGACACACACACCGTCTGTCCGTGTAAAGAAGAGACGGAGACAAGTCAGGTGAGTGGTTGTCTCCACTTTGTCCCCATCAAGTGGGGAAAACAGAAACTGCAGCCAACCTGCCTTTAGGAAATGAACTCAGAGACTAAAAGTCAGAGCTTGGCAATGGAACAATATCAATAACTTTAGGTTTCATAAATAGCTGTATAGCAAAATGTGTTGCTGTGAGGAGAAAGTGAGGAGGTATGAAACACAATTGATTGACCTCAGATTCGTAAAGAAAATTTGTAAAAGTGTTTTCTGTCGATAAAGAAAAGTTTAAAAGCACAACTTTCCCTCAGGAGCAAAAATCCGTCTTTAAACTTGATATAAATAAAGTAATATGTGACATTTATCCTGGTACTGGTTGATATCGATGGATATGAGCATTGATATCTTGATGTCATTTTTTGGACATATCGCACTACTGAAAGTCAAAGAGTTGACAGCTAATAATCCAGGTTAAAAAGGAGTATGCAAAATAAATCATATACAAAACACAATCAATTCACAGTAAATACATGAACATAAACAGTAAGAACCTTGAGAACGTCCTCATGAACCAGTTGGAGCACCTAAGGTCCCACAACGATTATCAATGCATCTTGATAAATGCATTTCTTTAAACTGTCATTTTTGAACAGGATTAGAATTGATTTATAAGTGAAATCTATCTAGATATTGTTTAGTTTTGTTTACAGAAGAGTCACAAAATACACTCAATATCTCGGTGGAAGGAAATCCCCAGTTCATGCAGTGAATCAGCTCCTCACTGGGAAGTCTGGGACAAACCCAGACGCTGCATGTTTAGAAAAAATGAGTCATTTGTATTTTTATTCGCATAATTGTTGATGATTTATTCATGAATCCAACCATTTTTCATTCCAGGTTCAAAAAGTACAACTCATTTGTGTAACTGGCAGCTTTACTGCCAAATAAATACTTTTAGTGCCATATAAAATTAAATACAAAAATAATTATAATTTTAAATAGTAAATAGAGTAAATAGTATAAATAGTAAATCAGCTCCACAGTGTTGCTCCGTCATTGTCATCATCCGTGAGCTTTCTTGCTTGAAGACACAACTGGAAGGCACCTAATCTGCAATGTAGAGGAGAGGAAACAGGAAAATGCAATTAGATAAGTCTAAAAAAATCAGGAAACGCTTGATCATTTGTTGTAATGATAAACTGAACTGCTTATTTATAGCTTCTTTTAGTTCCACTCGTTTTTTTCTACCCATTTAAGGAGCAGCTACGTTTTTGTGTACAGTTCTATAGAATACAAGGGATATCCACCATCTTAGTAATTATCAAGTGTTCTGACAGAGAACATCTTAACACCACTGTTTAAAGATACTGTTAAAGATACTGCAGTACACGAGTAAGTTAATATTAGCAAAACGTGCAGAAAGTATCAAAATGATATGTACTTCATATAAGTACATGACTGATATGAACAGATAGATATATTTTCATGTCCTAGTTGTTTGATGAGGAGCTAAGTTCCTTGTGTTATTCGCTGCTGCATAGTTTGTAATATATAACATAGTTTGTAATATATAACATAGTTTATATCTGGGTTGTAAAACTTCACATTTCATCGTTGTAATGAAACCTGACATAGTTTAGTTTAATTCAAAACTGTTTTGATTCTCCAGACCTAAACAAATAATCTCAATATACTGATGAATATCAGATTGTTTTACTGAATAAACTCATCTGTACATTCACTGTTAATGATGTTTGAATGTGTGATCCTCACCGTTGTGCTGCGTTCAAAGAACTTGTGATCGATGCACAACCAGTCGTCTTTCTTATTGTTTCTAATCCTACAGAAAGGAAACAAATGCACAAAACAATTAGACATGTGCTGAACGTCCACAGTGGAAAACTTTGAATTCAGCTGGCACTTTGAGACATTACAGCTTAGTTTCCGTTGTTGCTCTTATCAAGATCACAAGAGTTGAGAGTCATGCAAACATGCATCATCTAACAGATTGTCCTGTGCAACCACATCTAACCTAAATGAAGCTAAAGAGTTTTAAAGTGGTGTGCACTCACAGGTAGGCGTCTTTGTTACAGTGGTAACCTTTCTTCAGTTCAAAACACTCTTTGAATTCCTGCATCCTGAAGTTGACCTTGGGGCAGCATTTACGAGGGATAAACGAAGCCGCTGAAACACACGCAGAGAAAGAGAGAGAGACACTGTCGTTACTCAGTGCTTCACATCACACGTCATCAGTAGGAATGACATGATCTGAGATGACTTCAGGTGAATGTCAGAGGACATGATTAAAGTTTATCTATCTTAACTAAATCCCAGAACAGGTTTTCTCCTCCGGGTGTTTGAAAGTTTACATAACAACGTTCACATTATCGAGATCTGCAGCTGGAAAAGTCTGAGAACTAAGTTTACTTTATAAAAAAAAGGCTTTAGAAAAGTATAAATATCTATTTTAAAATATTTTATGGAATAAACGAATAATCAAGAAAATAATCAGCAATTAGTCGATTCTGTTTATCATCCAAAATGGTTTGACTAAAATCTTTTATAAGTATTAAATTACATAGTTAAACATGTGTGGCATTAAACAGCCTTATTAAGTCTTTAATTTAACTTGGTCAATACAGCAAAAACTCTGTATAATACTCATTAAATAGTTATTTAAAAAATCATTAAGCCTCGTTATTCATTGAAGTTTTAGTGTATTTGCATTCTGTGATTTCTCCTTGGTTCAGGCTGCAGAAAGTAAATATTCAAATTGATTAATCTCCTGTTTACTGTCTTGATAAATTGATTAATGGTTTTGTCTATATTGTGTAATATAGTGTATTAGAGTTTATTCTAATTGATAAATTGACTAATCATGTCAGGTCTACTCTCTGCTGCAGTCAGCTGTTCCCTCTTTTCTACATGGGATTCAAATTCCATATGCACACATTTTACACAAAGCAGAAAACAAGTGTCAATCCCACGTTACCTTGTGATATGGAGACGATCATCACAACAGCCAGAGCGAGCGGAAAGATCCAGCGTCCAGAATCCGTCGTCCTCATCTTCAAACAGTGACTGGATCAGAGCTGCAAGCGGCTTCGCTGTTCAGTTCGGAAACTGCTCAGAGTCGAATACTGACCGAGGCAGGGGGCTGCTATCTTATATACAGCAGCTTCATGCAAGAAAGAGGAACCACTGTTGTCACCAGCAACGTTTCTGGAATGGAAATAACCGAGATGCCCCGATGACAAGATGGGAGATAAAGACTCACACACGCTCAGGAGGTCTTGGAATATGTTGCCATGTCCATATATGTTCAGGTTCTTTACGATGTCGTGACAGGGTTTAATCTCTGGCTGCTGCGGTTTCTCTGGTTTCCAGTTGATAAAGCCACGTTTCACTGACGCTTCCATCCAGAGTTCACAGGCGGAAGAATAAAACACGATATCAACAACTTCATGACAAGCAGCTTATTACAGCAAGAAATGTGAGCCTGTCGACCGAAACCCTCTGAAGTAGATTCAGTTATGAAGTTATTCATAATGTTCTTGGAGGCAAAGCTCCAACCAGGTCGTTAAAAAAGAATCGATTGATAAACCAATGCCATACTTTTTAAAATCATTAATAATAATGGGCGACTTGACTCCACCTTCTCCCACTACTCAGAAATGTGCTGAACCAATCACGAGTCAGTCTGTCAATTATGACCTTTCACCCCATTTTTACATCATCAAATAACTAATTATAACCAAACCTACCGGAAACATCAACATTTGAAAATCAGTGAGATACGAACCTCCTAAAATGACAGAAACAGAAAAATGTATTTAATGTGAACTTTGACTTTTTAGTTTGGTCCATGTTCCATCTGCTAACATGGTTGAGATGGCGTTTAAGACCTATATCAATAGACCGATAGACAACCATCAAGAGGTGATCGAGAAGTTTTGGCTTCTCTTTTCATACACGTCTATATACAGTCTCTGGGTTATATAGAGTTAAACAATGAGTACAATTGATTTCTCATGTGTTACTAATCATTGATTCTCTTTCAATTCTCCTTTTTAAACCGACAGAACAACATAAACTTTCAGGGAGATCCTCAGTCAACCGCACCAGGTCAGGTCCAGACATTTATCAATGGTTTCAGGGGGCAGGATCGGTGTCTGTGTGTATGTGTGTGAAACCGAAGGGGAATCCCCCAAACACATGTTCCAGCTCGGAGACACACTAAGAATAAAACCCTCAGACTGGCCAGACGACTATTTTTAGCATCCAGTGTTACTACAATAACCTCAGAAACCAGTCATGTTGGCATGACACGATGCCGCAAACCCCAAAAGAGGAATAACTCACACACATGGAATGTAGCTGCAGCGGATTACATTCCTTTACCTTTAAAGTTACATTACTGCGTAGTCTTCTGAACTCAGCGCCCCCTACTGGCTTTATCTCTATCTCGCGCTCTTCATCAGCGAATGGAGCCGCGGTTACAGCGGAGTTCAAATATGTAGACTTTAAAATATGTGGCTGCTTTTCATATGGCGATCAAAACTGTAGAAGCGTTAGAGAAACTGAAACACTGACAAGTCGAGATATGACAAAAGTGACGGTTCTCTTAAAATACCTGTGATTGATTATAAAAGACACTTTCAAATTGTCTTGACATCACTTCAAACCTACAACTGAAAAAAACGCTTCAGTCTTAACAAAGACAAAAGGAGAAATTAATAAAGATATATAACCAGAGCATCACGGTCAGATGAAACCAAAGCACAGACGGCACCGAGCATCATAGATTGAAAAGAGGAAACTAGTAAAGATGGAGGACACATCTCCGTTTCCTTCCACTTTCCAGAAATGAAGCCAGAATAGCTGGGATAGAAACGCTGCCTTTTTAAGAGTCGTTTGACAAAGACAAGTATTTGAAAATGACTTTAAACTATCAACAGATTTTGACCAACAGCTGAAGCCCTTCATTGGACGGAAATACAACATATGGCTAAAAATGTGAGGTTTTTATTTTTATCCTCGGCACGACCCTAAAAGTGGAAAGTCCCGGCCAGTGAGCAGCCTCGTGTGAGGAAGACCAAGAGAAGCAAGAACAATGAGGAAGAAAGACGAAGGTAATGACACCATGATTGAATTGATGGATGGTATCCACGTGTTTGCATCATGCAACCGTCAACTTTTCTATTTGTGTGTCTTTGCATCTATTTTAACAGACACACTAATATGAAAAAAGACTCGAATGACGAGTCCTCTCTTCCTCTTCTTCGTTCAGGCGGCGTGTTCTCCGACGGGTGTGAACACGTGACATGTTCCTGTACATTTATTATGAAGTTTATAATGACACAAAGAGGAGTTTTAAATTATACAATCTACCAATTTTCCGTCAGTGCATGTTATTAACCCCACAAACCCAAAGTAGTAGTATTTTTTTTCCACATTAGACAAAGAAAGGGTTCACACTGGAACTAGAGGATATGTTTGTTTGACACATTACATGATAACTCATATTAAAGTACTAATCCCTGCAGCTCTGTCAAAGTTATCATAATTCAAATTAAAATTTTGTTTTAAGTCTTTCTGGGAACCTTCCGATTATATTAACACCCTTTCACACAACTACTACACAACCTTAAAATACATTTAACAATTTATGGATATTTAATAGCGAATACACCTGTTATCCATTAGTCTAATTATTATTACTAATTGTGTAAGACTCTTATGGACATTTCTGGTAATTTGTATGAGTAACGTTCAATTCAGTTCAATGCCTTTATTATCAGTGCATAGTTTACACACAACAGATGCACACACACACACACACACACACACACATTACAGTCTAATAAATACATATATAAACAATAAAATGAATAATAATAAAGGGTATTAAAACAGAGGAGTATTTGTATATTGCACGCGATAATATGGTATAAAATAAATCAGCTGTGAAATCTTGGAACGGTTCAATCAAACCTTATAAATAAATAAATAAATCGTTTTTAAAAGAACCGCGGTGCGTGCTCTCGCGAGATGTGTGCAACAGCGCCCCCTTGTTTGTGGAGCGGCGACGGGAGGTATGAGGAATGCTGCGCGGCTAACGATAGCAACATCCACGAGTGGGGATTTAATTCACTCCCGGTCCTCGGTTCCTCCGGAGCTCGAGCACCAGCTGCTGCGGGACACGACCCCGTCTGTACCCGCGGGTTCCCCTGCTTCGTTCCCGCCGAGGCGAGCGGCGGCCGCGGCAGAGCCCCGCTTCTCCCGAGCAGAGGGGAGCGGCCTGCCTCTGTAGGCGGCTTCCCGGTGCTGCTCAGGCGGCCAGCGCTGTCACGAGAGCCCGCTGCTCCCGCTGGCTTGTTTTTCCGTGCGCCGAGAGAAGCGTGGGAGCCGTGAAATCCGTTTAACTGCGATAATCACCCGGTCCCCTCCACCCGCCGCCGCCGCCTGCGACCCGCAGCCGCCGGGGTTTCTCAGCCGGGGGGCAGCGTCCGGAGCCGGGGCGGCCTGTTTTGTTTTCGAGCCGCCGCCATGAATCTCCGCGAACAATAACAAGAGCCGTGACGAGCCCCCGCAGGCTGTGCACCGCGGAGCCGAGCCGCGCACCCCGGCTGTGGGGGGACGACACGCGCGCGCCGTGCGGTACCGCGAACCCTCCGGGACGAGCATGCATGTGGACTATGGCACCTCCGGGGGGAAAGCTTTGCAGACGGGATCAGTTTGTCACGAGAGCCCGCGTTTGAAGCTCCGAGGCGCTGCGAGCTAACCGGCCGTCAGCACCGTTAACGGGCCCCGGTGGAGCAGAGGGCTCCGCGCGGCGTGTATGGAAACCACCGCCCCGGATCAACCGACGTGTTTACGCATGCCTGTGAGCGCACGGCCCCATCGGCAGCAGCGGTTCTTTTCCAGCCGGGACCCGCGGGGGATGGGTCGGATGTGACTGGGGGCTGTGCTCCGTGCACAGACGGCCGCATGTGTGGCTCTACCGCCGGGACACTGACACCCTGACACCCCCCCCTCTCTATGCGCTCCGCCAAGCCCCCCGGACTCCCGCCGACAGAAGCACGCGCGTGTCACCGGGTGGCTCTTGTGTTTTTAACGTATTAACGAATCTCTCCTGGACGGACCGGAGCCCCGGGGCCAGGCAGCGGAGATGAACCCGGTGAATGCGACCTCTCTCTACGTGTCCGCGAGTCGTTCGGTGCTGCAGTGCGACCCCCGAGACCCCCGGGCCCTCGCGGAGCTCTGCCGGCTGCTGCCCTTCTTCCGTCAGTCCCTGTCCTGCCTGGTCTGTGGTGAGTGCGTTTTATTATTAATCACTTTAATCACGTTCATTCCTCTGTGTGTGTGTGTGTGTGTGTGTTTTCTAACGTGCGTTGCTGTCAGCTGTGCGCGCACTGGGGGCGAGCCTTTAAATAGTGATGCATTCGAGGACTGTTGGAAATATGAGAATCAGCATTTTTTTTTTTTTTTTATAATTGGAAGTGAGGAACATGTGGGTTGATGTAAACAAGCAGGTTTTTTTTAAAAGTCTTTCTCTTAAGCACAGATTTAAGTCACGTCAATGTGTTTTAAATCTCCAGTCAGCGCAAATACAATTAAATAAATGTATGTTAAATGCTTTCAAATCTATTTTGTCCATAAACCCGTTAGTCTCCTTTATCCTCCATGTTTTATTTTGTACATACAAGTATTTATATTTATCTCATATATAATAGATATAGTAATACACAAGGTACTTATAATTTGTAAGTTACGTGCACTGATAGTTAAGAAATACCTCTCTATGTTTACAAAAGACTTTGAGAGAAAACCATGATTTCTCTGAGTCGAATGAGCTGAATGTGAGAATAAACAATTCTTGTTTGAGGGTCTTTGACATGTAGACTTTGATTATGGCCTCAGTTTTTTTATTACATAAATGTTCTGAGCCTAGAGAATATTTCTTTGGCGATGATGAACGTATGAAAACCCATTGTTTTCACTTGTTTGCACGCCAGTGACAGCAGAGATTCCCGAAGCGCAGTGAACGCATCACAGTTCCCAGCTACACCCATCCTGACACACCCCCCCTCTGTGTGTTCCTCTGTTTATCACGTTGAACAGCAGCTAACACACACTTCACCCATAGAATCAGTCAAAAAGTTCAATATATCCACTTTAATTCAAAGAAGGGGAGAAACACAAGGGTTCAGAACACTCGTCTTTATTTGCAGAATTTAAATGTGACCACAAAAGATCAAAGTGGCTTCACTTCAGTCTCTCTGCTGCTGTAAATAAATACAGCCCTGGATTTATTTAGGTATTATTTTTAATGCATGGTTTCCCCTCCTCCATACATGATGCAGCGACTCTCCCTTCGTCCCAGTGTGTGGACGAGCTGTGTGTTTGGGTTCATGTTGTGTTAGTGGCTCTTCAGGTGACGCTTCGTTCACAGCTCCTCAGCCAACAGACGGATATGTCGATTTATATTTGAATTATTGATGTTTAATTTTACATTACCCTGACTCGGTGTGAGGCAAAGATGATAAATACTCACAGACTGCCGTCTTCACTGTGAACATTAATAATACATCGATGTGAAAGCACTCCAAACACTGTGTTGTATGTCTGCGTTCTGCAGTTGTGTTGGGTTTACCCGAGCGGCAGCCCTGAGTGTGTACGCTGGGTTGTTTCATATGAATGGACCTTCATCCTTTTGCCCCCGGTCTGCAGCTGCACTCCCTAGTGACGAGCGTCGCTAAGGAAGCTCGTCTCAAAGAGCGGGTTGTCAGCCGCTGTGGCGAGTTGCCATGCACCACTCAGGTCGGCGAGTGCATGTCAGTTTAGGAAGCTACTGCAACACAGCAGATGAGGAAGTAATGGTTTGTAAAACGTGTAAAGTCACGACCGCAGTTTGTCAGGAACATAGACGCATTCTGTCGGATAAGGATTTTATTGCCTTGTTTGTGTTGGCAGACGCTGCTGCTTTTTCTGGATCCTGTGAACGTCAGGGAATTAATCATCGTTGTAAGCTGATCTGCACTGTTCCTGTGAAATCTGTGATGTGTTAATGTTATCAATCATCTCCCCCCCCCCCCCCCTGTCCTCGCCTGCAGGTAACCTGCTGCAGGACCCCATCGCTCCCACCGACTCGTCATGTCAGCACTACGTCTGTCGAGGCTGTAAGGGTCAGAGGATGCAGCTGAAGCCCTCCTGTAGTTGGTGTAAGGACTATTCCCGCTTTGAGGAAAACAGGCAGCTCTCTCTGCTTGTCCACTGTTACAGGAAGCTGTGTCTCTACATCACTCAGTCGCCACTCGCCCCTCACATAGCCAGCGCCGCCAGTGACTCGCCAGATCTCCAGGCCATCCTCAACGAGGGCCTGAAGTTGGCCGAGAGCGAGCCAGAGGCGGAGGACATTTCGGATTCGGTGGGGCTGTCACAAACGGCCTCCACCTCGGACGTGGTCCATCCCAACGAAGCTTCTCCTGCGAAGGAGCTCAAAGGAGAGGAGCTCAGCCCCCTGAGCATTAACGGACTCCATGATTGTAACGGCCTGGTCAGCTCGGACTCTCTGCAACCCGTCGTCATAGAAACAGGTGGGGGGGTTGCGAAGCAGGAAAGCTTCTCCACGGAGATCCCGGTGTGCGTGAGCGTCACCGGGACTGGGGAGGCGGGGCTTTGTGACATTAGCACCTTCGGGGATGACCTGAAACAAGGGCCGTTGTTACTGAGTGTCGAGGAGGTGCTCAGGACTCTGGACACGGACCCTGACCCCACGCCCGAGCCCACCCCCCAGCCAGACTGCCCTCCCTCTGTTCCCCAGTCAAGCCTCAACGGGCAGCACTGCCCGTCTGGCCCGGACTCCTCCCGCCTCATCCCCTCCCTCCCCCCAGAGAACAGCCCTTGCCCCCTCCAGTCTCACCCGCAGCCCTCCTTGCAGCACCCCCCCCAGCCCTCCACAGTCATCCCACGAGTCCCCCCTCGGTGCCACCGCAAGCGCTCCCGCTCAGAAAGCGACAGCGAGAAGGTGCAGCCTCTCCCCATCTCCAGCCTCTTACAAGGGCCCCCCCTCGGTGCCAACAGCTCCCCCCACCACCCCAACCCTGGTGCCACCACCAAACAGGAGCCTAAATTTCCTGCAGTCTCCCCCCACCCTCACCTGGCCCCGGTGCCGAATGGCGGCCCCCCGAAAGTGGGGAAGACGGTGCTCGTCTCCAACAAGGCACTGAAAAAGACAGTGGAGCATCATGGGTCCACAAAGAAGGCTTATACCAAAGCCAGGCAAGGGGCTCCGAAGCCTCGTGCACAGCCCCGTGACCGCCTGCCCCCTCACCCCCACGCACACCCCCTGACACACCCACCCAGCCCCTCAAAGCCACTGTATAAGAAGCCTGTGGAGAAGAAGGGCTGCAAGTGCGGCCGAGCCACACAGAACCCCTCCGTGTTGACCTGTAGGGGGCAGCGCTGCCCCTGCTACTCCAACCGCAAGGTGAGAACAATTTCCCAGTCGTCATAACAACAACACAAACACAAGCTAACAGTACATATATCAACAAACTGCAGGTTTGTGCAATTTAACTGACAACTTGTGTTTGTTTACAGTGTAAAATAGTTTTATGACCACTTTCTCTGGGGTCTCTTACACGGGAAGAAACCTTTCTCTTGTCAAATAGTCTTAATGACGTCTCATCAGACCTGTTGTTATTGATTATTGTCGTTTTGTTCGCAGGCGTGTCTGGACTGTATCTGCCGCGGCTGCCAGAATTCCTACATGGCCAACGGAGAGAAGAAGCTCGAAGCCTTCGCCGTGCCGGAGAAAGCTCTGGAACAAACCCGACTCACGCTGGGAATCAACCTCACCAGTATCACGGCGGCGGCCCTCCGCAGCCCGGCCACCAGCTCCCCAGGAAACACACTCCTCAACGTCACCGCGGCCACGGGCGCGCCCGTCACAGCCACCTTCCTGTCGGGGGCGGGCCACGACAACAGGGGCTTTGACGATTCACTGGAGATGCGGTTTGACTGTTGAGGTTCCGCCCCTCCTCTGGTCAGTCGTATCGCACATTCCCCCGCCCCGCCCACTGGGCGTTATCCATCGGGTCGTGCCAGGGACCTGCAGTGGCGGAGCCAGAACAAGGCAGCTACAGTGACAGGCGGTAGTGAGGGTCACCAGCTGAAGATGAGGGGTCGCCCTCCGTCCATCGCCCGAAACTGCACCATGCTTGTGGTCTTGCGTACAGATGCAGCGTGGAAGAGAAGAAGGAAAAGAAAGAGGAGATGTAGCGTTACTGTATGTGCAGAGGTTTCATTTCAGTGGGGATAGTTTCTGTTTCTGTTCTCTACTATGGGTAACGTGTAGAGCATGTTGTGTAGCTCAGTCGGGAGTGTTGACCTCGGTCACACGCCTCTGTGTGTGTGTGTGTGTGTGTGTGTGTGTGTGTGTGTGCGTGTGCGAGAGCGAGCGTGGATGTGTGTGTGTGTGTGAGGGGAAGGCTTTGGTTGGAGATGAACATTATTAGCAGGAACAGAGACATCATCATCAGAGACGTGTAATTTATATAAAGGAAAGAACTTTTTGTACGTGGACTCATCAGTTTCCATTTGAGAAAACATTTTATGATATATTTTATAAGTTAAAATCAATGGAGGCCAGTGCCGAGGCAGAGCTGCTTTGAACCGGAGCATTTTCACACAGGTGAACGTTGACTCGTGTTTTATAAAGATGAGATCATACGAATCTGTAACGTGAAAATGTAATGATCCGATCTCTGATATCTTAAACTGCGAAAAAGCAGAGAAACTGCTAAATGTCAGGTTTGAATACGAAACATGCTACGATGTTGTTGTGACAAAAAAAAAAATGCCTTTAAATGTGTCGTCGATGAACCAGTGGTGGAGACGGAAGATGAAACTTCTCTCTGGTTTGTTGTTGAATGAAGCACTTTTCCCACTTTCTCACGCCGACCACACATTTTCAAGCCGCCACGTTTCTTCCCTGTGTTAAAGTCTCTGGTTGATCGCAGCCTCCTCGCTCTGTGTTTCACGAGATTCTGTTTTCTCAAAGCTACACTCATGCTGCTAAACACCACGGAGGACTGAAGAAGGAGAGCGCAGCTGGTTTCCTCGTCTTTCTGTTCAGTTTGTTAACAACATTTGCAGTATTTATTGGATGTCCCCTGACACGACGACAGGTGTCGGGCTTCGCTTTCACCTCCTCTGCCTGTCGATCCGGTTTGGACTGTCTCTGTCTCGGTTACGTTGCCGTCTTCTTCTTAGTGTTAGTTCCTGGTGTCTCCAAACGATTTTTGTTCTCCCTCGGGGCATTTAAATACCTGTAATATAACTGTAACATATTTCCACAAAAAAGAAAGAAAATCAAAAACTTACCAAAGTGTTGTGTGATTATTCGTTTTCCTCTGGATGTTGTTGCTTTATCTCTCTGCAGCTTTCAATGCGCACCAGCAGGGGGCGCAGCATCCCTGTAAATGTCCAACAATGCAACTGGAACAACTTTTTATTACTTAATGTCGCTGCCGCTCTGTCAAATTTACAAACGTGGAATAATTGTTTACGAGTTGTTTGTTTCCAGGCATCTCTGCTCCTTCCTTCTTTTAGAAAGTCCATTATCTGTCCAAAGTAACGTTGATACTGAATATACGTCATGTGTATTTTGTTTAATGGTTTTTACACATCACAGTTTTGCTTCTGGAGCTCAGAGAATTTAAATAGTACTAAAGTACAAAACAAACAATATTATACTAAATTTAAAAAGAGAGAAATAGAATTTGATCTATTAAATCCGTACCAAACCATAAATTGGTGCAGATTTATTGTAAAGTTTTGATTTCTTTGTTCCCTGAGTGCATTGTGTAAAAACCAAATCCTATAGATGGTGGTGACATTGTTTTGTATCTTGATTCTGATCTGACTTCTGCACAACTGATCACCAGGAAATCAGAAACGACCTCGGAGAACCCGAAGGTAAGAAAAACCAAACGCTGAAACTGAGCCTTTTACTTTTTTAACAGTGGCTTTATTTCACATATTTACAGACAAAACATTTTCATATTTACATTCACATTCGTTTCGATCTACTTGGTAAAAAAATACACTTTTCATTGTGTTTTGCGTTGATCTGGATTCTTGTTGGTGTTTGTGCTCCAGCGGAGAAGACGAGAGGAATTCACTGCAGGTGGATGATTCCTGTGGTTCCATGTGGAGGCTGAAGTAAAAAAAGCTCCTCCGTCCATTTACAACAGATTTATCTCGAGTGTTAAATGTCATTTTTGTGGAAACCAAAACTAAAACCACTTCAAATATATATATATATATACACATTCGTAGCAAAATCAAGACACTGAGGAGAAAACTTGTATTTACAGAAATGCTACAGTGACGCTGCCTTCGTGTCGTGAATCTTTATGGGAACTTCTCACCAGAGCCCGACTGATATATGGATGATAAAAATAGTTTTGGTGTTGATTCAAGTTCTATATATTTGGTCGAATGTGTTATTAATAATTAAGTTTGATGGTAAAACTACAAACTTTGCCTATTATTTATATCCAATACAAAATCAATTTGAGACAGTTTGCACATAGAAAGACATCATAAAGAATAATAATATTACAACATGTACATATCGATATTTCCCTTAACAAATATTTGTATCTGCCCCCAAATATCGGTCGGACTCTGATTATTACAAAAAGCTTTTCTAAGAATTTGCGGACTTTTGTTAGATTTTCCAAAGTAGAGCTGAAGGAACCAGTGAATATAACTGACTTAATTCTTGACTTTAATAATTGTGCTATTGTTTAAAATCCACTTATCGGATTTGTTATGGATGCATTTAAAGTTTAAATATGACATTTTGATTAGCAGATGATCATAAATTGTATTTTATATCGTAGCTTCTTCAGCTCATGAGAGATGTTCAGTTGTGTCTCCTCCATTAAGGATGAATTTCTTCTTCACTCATATATATTCTCTGATGCCTCCAGTTCTCCTTCAGGTAAATAATCAATAATTAGTGATTTTCTTTGTGAATCTGAGGCTTCGCTGCAGTTTTCACTCCAACAGCTCCCTGCGCCACATGGAGGGCAGCAGAGCTCCAATAAAGAAAGAGAGAAGCCCCACATTTCGGCTGTTTGCACGACGATGTGAGTGATGTTCTCCACGTCTGCAGGTCACATCTGCATCTAATCCAACATGACATGAATGCCCAAGAATACCAACCATTAGGCAGCGTTTAATGCACCAGTTGGAGAGCGCTCGCGGTGGACGAGCCAACGCGCTGGAAGACTGACAGCAGAGCGAGGGGCTGTGATGCGGCTGCCAACAAAAACACAAGCGGCAGTGTTTTGAATTTGACTGAAGGATGAGGTGATGAAGATGCTTCTTTAATCTTCCCGTGCGGACGTCAGCGCCTCGCCGTGTCTTTAATTTAATGCTGCACCATCTGAGAAAGGTTACGCACGAACATTTCTCAGAAGAAAACACTGAACCTTTGTCGTGAAATTGATAACAAATGATTACATTCACACAAAGTACCCAACCGTTGCTGTGACTGTTTTCTCCTGTAGGTGGCGCGTGCATATCTGCGGTCCCAGCAGTGCCCCCTTGTGGAGAATCTAGTTGCCAAAGGTGAGTTAATTAATAACGTTTTTTTTTTTTTAAAGTAAAACCACCTCACACTAATTACTAAAACTTTTCTAGCATCACTTTAACGTTGCCCGTCAGGCAAAACAAGGCAACTTCGGGTTTTGAGGTTTTGGACTTCGCACACACGTCCTCCTTCGAGATCATGTAAATACGACCATGTGTCCACTGGGCACATATTGCTTGCATGTGTACACTTCTAATGTGAGAAATGAACATGTAAAGTCGATCCCTCCTGGGGCAACGAAGATGATCCATCTTTGAACCGAGGAAAAGACGCTGCTGAGTGATACGTGGTTCTGCGGATTGAAGAACCACTTGTGGCAGGAATTAAAGAACAGATGCAGACCACAGCTCGGCCTCAGGACGGAGCCGCGCACAAAGTGATCTCCATGTCGAATAAACGTGACTAAAACGCAGTAGATTAAACGTAGGTGCACGACTTTACGTGACGCATCCAAGAAATGTTTGTGGAGCAGAACTTTCTCTGTTGGTCACGTTAACTCGGACACATTTTAAAATCAACACATATACACAACCTCACGTTCGTCTTAAGTCTTCACCGACAACTCCAGTGTTCGGTTGAGATTCTGAACAAACCTGCGACTTCTAGCGTCAGTTTTTCACTGCACGAGTGAGGAGGAGGAGGAGGAGTCAACGATCGACACAAACGTGACGACAGCTCCCTCTGCTGGTCATCTAGCTGATGAGAAAAGCACCGAAGAAGCTGCTCTTCTCGTCCATGTCCACGGCGGAGGCGTTCGTCACCGTGACAAACAGGCGGTCGCCGGCGCTCAGCGGGAACAGCCCCCCCTGGTGGGCGGAGTGCAGGGAGAACTGGGAGCCCCGGGACCAGCAGGAGGTCCGACTCGTCTTCATCAGCAGGATGGGAACCTGGTAGGAGCTCACCTGGCGAGAGAGAAGGAGGTGAGTGAGAAGCGGAGCGTTGGTTTGTGGTTAATATAATAAGTAAAAAAGACAAAAAGTAGATGAAATACCCCCCCCCCGAGACCTGGTGGTGAATAGAGTGAGCTTTAACTTGTATTTGCATGTCCTCCATTACACAAACAGTCAAACAACTCTCAGTTTAAAATGGTAAAATCAGCAAATTATATAAATATAAATGATTCAAATGGTCTAAAATGACAAAATGAACCTTTAATATTGATGTTTAATAAACTGGACAAGACGAAGCTGTTTCCTTCTGATGTAACTCGACGTCACTGTTGTTGCAATAAGCAGAAAAACTGTGTGTTCGGTTGGACGTGTTTTTATTTGTGGTTCACTCTGTGGTTTTCAGTGCAACAAAATCCAAAAGGTTAAATATAAGTTTGCGGATGTGGCTTCGGGCCTCGTGGTTAAAACACATTCCACACAGCGCAGCGTCCCCACAGATAGAAAGTCAAAGGTAATTTGATCAAATAGAGAAACTAATATTAAAATGACTCGTTAAACGAGGGTTGAACTCGAAGGAGGATTCCCACCTTCTTGTAGACGTACTGCAGCAGGGGCCTCCCCCTGTCCTCCACCTCCTCTCCGTCCTCGCCCTCCTCCTCCAGCGAGTGCGTGTGCCTGAAGTAGGTCTGGGCGTAGACGTAGTAGAGGCCGGGCAGCGGCACCACCAGCTCCCCGTCCACCAGCTGGACGTCCTGGAGGAAGGCCAGCCCCTTCTGTCCCTCCCACCACGAGATCTTCTGGCCCTGAACCCGCCGCCCCCCCGCCGAGACCGGGGCTGAGGCAGAAAACAAAAACAAACACGTTAAGAGTCAAGTGAATGAAAAACACGGCGGGAGACGGTTTGTGACGGATCCTTTCAGCCAAGAAGAGAAGAAGATGAAATATTATAAATAATAAACAAAATACATGTGTGTTTAATGTAAGTTCCATCAGGTCAAAATTATGAGATGAAAAGATATAAAAAGGTAGGTAATGAAAATGCTGCTAAGTTTAAACTTAAACTTAAAAGCAAAGCGCTTTATTAAAATGTTTTTGTTCCATTTTATTGATCATTCCTCATTTTTATGTTTTTTTTATCTTTTCCTGGCAGAACCAGTTTGGCTTCTTTAAGGATCCCATTAGAAGCACATGGGAATAACTCTACTCCTCCATAGTGCTGAAGTAATATATTTACACTCACTAAAAAATGAACATTAACAAATAGAAATGTCACATATAACTTACTATAATTTTGAACACAGAATGTTTTATATAATATATATAAAATGCTAATTTTGAAGTACATAAATTAGATTTTTAAAAATCATTTATTTATTAAATCTATTTAAAAAAGCAGAAACAATCTTTCCTTGTTTAATAATTACATATTTACAATTATTAAAAATCCTAAAATTACATCTTAACTAAACAAATGCCACAAACTTTTTTATAGTTTTGACATAGATTTTCTTTTTGATATGATATTGCAAAAGTATTTTAATTTTATATCATTCCTCCTTTATTTCTGGCAGGAACAAGCTTCCATAGTTTTGTCCAAACTTATTGAAGTAAATAAGCTTCAGTTCCAACTTTAAAAACATCTTGATATGAAGGTTTAGTTTTTGCCTCTTTGTTTATTCGTCATAATGATGCGATGACTAATTTGAGTTCATCGTCCGCCTTGTGTTTCGAGTCTGTTTACCTTTAGTTATGATTCTAAACAGATTGAAATGTAACTGTAGTTCTGTGCAGACGGATTCAATTTAAAAAGTTGTTGACGAACATTGAACCCATGTAAACAGTCGACTTTAACCCGAAACCACACCCACGCCTGAACGACTCACCGCCGCCCTCTCGCTCCACTTTGGGCACGAAGCTGCCGGTGACGTGAGCCGCCACTTTGGGGCGAGGTGAAGCCTGGTCCTCCATCACAAGTGAGGGCAGCACCCGAGACACCTCATCTAATTTGGAGACAAAAGGCCCATGAAGCAAAAACATGTTGAATAAATGAAAAACCCCCCACACAATCTGTTACTAGTTCTTTCAGGACACAATATCTTCACCACTGAATGACTGCAGCTGATGAGATAATAAGATACTGTTGTATTTCTGATTGGTTATTGATCCGTTGGTCTGTCTCACCTCTTACTGCCGAGGAAATCTGCCGCTGGTAGCGCTGAGACAGAGACTGTGAAGAAACCAGAGGATTCCATTTATTGAAGAATGCATTAATGCAGCTCTGATGCATTTACAGTCACAGTCGGACGCCTCGTCGTAAATCTGTATCTCAGACAAAAACAAACTTCATTTCTCCTAAACTTTAGCAAGAAACACACACGAGCAGCAGAAAACTTTACAGAATCCAAAGAAATGGGGCTAAATACCAGGTTTCAATTTAAAAAACATAAAATCTTTGTGCTCAGCTCAAACCACATCCGTGCCAAGCAGCCGCTGCTCGGCTTTGCCCCTGAAACTCTGCAGACTTCAGGACGGCTGAAGATTTCTGCGCTGAACAAAATAGGAGCCTTCATGTTCAGGTCGAGTAACAGATCCGTCGCTGGTAATCGAGCCTCTTCCCTCTTCCTCGTCTTTTACATTCCTTCAACCAATTAGCTGGCTTCAGAAGACGTGACCACTGCCAAACTGATGAGAGCGTTTTGCTCTGCATGTGTTCATGTGAGTTCACTTTGTTTCCAGAAACACGAGAGAAATTGGAAAAAGCCCGATGAAGAAAAGCGAGGAAGTCCCGAGAGAATCGGAGAGAAAGGGAGGATTTTGTAGGTGTTTAACTGGTGTGGCTGCAGTTCTCACTGGTTACCAGCAGAGGTTGGAAGGGTTAATGGTTCCAGCAATGAAGGGGAGGATGGTGAAAGAAAACATTTCTGAAGTCCGTCAGGATTTATGAGAAGTGTAATGACCTAATATAAGACCTAAGAGTTTCTAAGGCCTAAAATCCAGATGATTGAATTTTAGAAATACATAAATAATCTCTGGGTGTTTCTTAATATGTATTTCTTGTCATCAGAAGCAACTTTAAATTAGTTTTTTTCATATGTTCTAAAAAATATATATATTTTATTACCTTGAATTTAGAGCCCGATCTTCCTCCAAGCTGAACTGTACTTAACGATCTTCGCCTGATGCATTGAGGACCATGAATATCTGTATTTTCTGTTTCTGCACGGCTACAAACTGATTTGACTAAAATAATATAAATAGAATTAAAAACTACATTTTATTTGTAACATTTTCCAGTTATAGATATTGACTGTTGGTGAAATTGGCTTTTTCAAACCCGATTATTGATTATTTCATCTATTTTTCACTGGATATTTGTGTAACACTTGCTTTGGCTTCACAGTTGTGGAGCTTCACAATAACGCAGCTCAATAAAATACATATAAATAAATAAACATCTTTCCAGATGTTTTGAGTCAAAATATCCCAGTTTGATTTGAAGGGGACTTTTAAACCCACATTTCACTTTGTCCTGAGTTAAAAGCGGAATCTGACGTCCAGGCTCAACATGTCCCAGCATCTTGTTTATGTTCCCAACTAAATTTAATCAGGCAGCCGAGTCAGAAAATACCGGAGTGGTGTTATTTCAGAAAGCAGTGGAGTCAGAGGAGGAGGAGGAAGAGGACGGGAACGAAAACAAACTATATGAAAGAAACCTGGGAGTAAAGGGAGATGAGTGTGTGTCTGTCTGTGTGTGTGTGTGTGTGTGTCTCTGTGTGTCTCTGTGTGTCTCTGTGTGTGTCTGTGTGTGTGTGCAGGTGAGTGCATTCCTCTGCTGATTAAACTACAGGATCACATCAAGCTATGAAGGAGCTCATTGTGCATCTGAGCTCTTTTTTCTTCCTCTCCTAATGTTCGGAGCTGAGATCTGAGGAACAGGAAGTCCCTAATAATAATAATGATGATGATAATAATTATATTAATAATGATAATAATGACGATAATGATATTAATAATGATAATAATGACGATAATGACTGTGGGATCTGTTCACTGTGTTCACGAGGCCTTAGTTTCCTCGTCCGTCCCCAGTGCTGCCGCTCACGTTCCTCTGGTATTTAAAAAAACTTGTGTTTAACATTAAAGGGACATTAGAGTCTAAGTCTGTATTTAACTTGTTGCCAAGGAATCACATGAAAAGAGCAAAATGAACAATGTGTTCGATACTCTAGATTTTTTTGTCCAAAACCCGCTCGTTCCAAGAGGAGATCTTTAAAAACAGCTCACACGTGTCGTTTTCAGCTTCCAAAGAGAAACAGCTTGAAACTGAAGTTTTAAACCAAACGGGGATTAAGCCACATTTGCTCTGGTGAGTATTTAGGGCAGCGGGACAAAGTGTGTGTGGGGTCAGCAGAGTGTGTTCATCGGGCAGTAAAACCGCGAGAGACACTGGTGTGATATTAATAGTTTTTGGAATCGACACAGAGAAATAAGAAACTGGACTTTTATGACGTTTGTTTGAAATGAGAAAGACATCAGACAGATCCTCGGAGCAAATTCAAACCCTAAAGTTGACCGACAGGAATGTAAAAATCATCTGGCACCCGGATCGCCACATAGCCCGCGTAGTAAATCAGACAAAGCTACAAATGTCACTGTCGTCTTAACATTTACGACGACCCTTTAACGTGGAGTCGAGCCTTTTTCCCAGCAGCACGAGCGGGTGTTCGGTTATCAGGCTCGGAGGAACTTCTATCAGTGTGAAAAACGATCTGCCCGCTGCACAGCCATGTTTGTTTCCTTAACCCCGCTCACTAAATGCAACCGCGAGGCGGAAACAGGAAGTGTTTTTATGGAGCGAGAGAAAATGATCGAAAATTAGGTTAAAGGGGACGTCGGCTTTTTCCAAACATCCGAGTCTGTTTACTGGTGTTGATGGGGAAGAAACAGTGTTTTACAGTCGCCTGTCGCCCAAACTCCAGCTCTGCTCCAGGCTTCAGCACCACACCCCAGCGTCTGACTCCACTGCCAGCACCCAGGCTGCATTGTGGGTAATGTAGGCGAGAGGAACGAGATAAACGATAAAGAAAACATCTGGTGCATTGATCTGATCTGTTTTCAAAACTCTGAGAGGACGATCGTGGTCAGTGGAGCGACCTTAAATAAACCAAACAGGTTTTCCGGCTGCAGCCGACGGCTTCTTTTTACCTCCGCCATGTTTCAGATTTCTCTTGGTTTGATAAAGATCTGATTATTCAAATAGCTGCACATTAGTTTTCTGTCAATGAATTAATAAATTTTCTGTCAGTTAGCTCTTCATCATATTGTTCACTTTTTAAATATCTTCAAGAGATCATGAAGTGACTCCTCGAGAAAACCACGTTCTTTAATTCACTCATTCATTCGTTGATCCTCGTCTCCACGAAAGAGAAAGAAAAGTCAGACAAGAACAATAATAAATATAAGAAACAAAAACCTCCACCGAGTTCCCAACAGCCTCCTCATGAAACCACCTTTAAATTCACTAGATTCATGAATTCTTCTCTGAGAAATCAGTGAAAATGTTAAAGATCGTTAAAGGAAATGAGAAACAATTCCTGGATCTGCTTCCGGGCTCAAACCACATCCTTCCAGCAGGTTTTGTGGAAATCCGTCCAGTAGAGTTTCTGTAAAGCTGCTGAGTAACAGACGGACACATAAACTCCTTGATGAGGTGATAAAAATCCAATTTAGAAACGCGTTAATAAAGAAAGATGCTTGTTCTTCCAGGCTGCGGGTGCACGGTCACAAAAACTGGACTTTCCTTGTACGGTAAAAACATCCGGAGAAGTGCTCCGATTAGTTGAGCATGTTCCATAAGAGTAAAACAGAACTAAAATATAATCAGGAAGAGAAAACTCCCAGGTGCAAATGAAAGTATGAAAATAAATCAGGATTTGCTTTGTTGGCTGTTGCAGCTGAAGTGTGGGGGGGGGGGGGGGGGGGGGGGGGATTAGTAATGTCTCTAAACTCCAGTGGGTGGAGGAGTTTCTGATCCAGAGCAGGCGGAGAGAAAACTCTGCAGCTGGCCAAATAATCACTGAGTCATTCACACTCATCAACAAATACTGATACACACAGGTCACACTCATTTTCTGCAGCTGAACCAGAAACACTCAAATTACTGCTTTTGGCTCAACTTGAATCCATTAAGCAAAAAGCTACAAATCAAGCCCAAGAAATCCTGGTTCCATTTCTCCTGGACTCTAGATTCTAACGACCTCCTAACGACAATTAGAAAACCATCACGGAACCTCGTTAAAACACAGCCAGAAGAACAATGTTGGTTCAAATATGTGAAGGCGTCATCGCTGCCTCAGACTCGGGCCTCGTCCAATCCCCTGCAGGGATATTTGTTTGAACGGGTATTTTCTGCTCCATTTCCACACAACCTTTGTTTTACAAAATATCTCCATCCAGACGAGACCACAAAAACAACTACTGCAGCCGGGCCAGTAGGTGGCGTTAAAGGCTACATCAAGGGATCAGAGGTAATGTTCGATGCTGACGTCTGTGAACGTCGGTAATGTGGTGCAGTGGTGCTAAATTTAGCTGCTAAACAAATGTAGAGAAACTGGTTCATAGCCGCTGTTGTTGTTTCTGGCCAGGGGTGAATCCAAGGGCGGGGCCAGGGGGGGGCACTGGCCCCAGCTGAAGTCTGATTGGCCCCTGAAGCTTTGATTCAAGAGATAGAGCGACAGTAAACAAGGAACGACTGAATCAGGATGTTGGCCCCTCTGTGTAAATCATGGCCCCTGATTTAGAAAGATCCTGTTTCTGGCGGATGCTCGTTACACAAAGCCACAGTGTGAATGTGTAACGAGCATCTATCGCAGCTCAGCCAATGTTTTCTTCGAGTCGTCCAAATTGAATTTAAGGTACAGGCTTCATTTGTCTGAAGTCAGAATCTCGTTTATACGTCCACTGGTTCTTCTTGTTATGAAACACTTTCTCTTTCAGGTTCTGCCACTCAGGTTTTTGATGCCCAATCGAAGACACGGAAAAGACCCATAAATCTAAATCCTCTTTCAGACCTTTCCTGCTTCCAAAGTGAGGCTGATAATTTACCTAAAACTGGGAAAAACACGCACATCCAGTAAAACATCTACTGGTGCTGGATCAAGGAAATATTTGAGAAAGAGAGAATGTGCAAAGCCGAAGCTCCGGTTAAAAGATTTATTTGCCTGCGACGTTTCAAGACGTTCAACAGAAGATTCAGGTTTGAGGATTTTCTCTTTTTCAAACTCTTTTTACCTGAGGCTCATTTTAACAGTGTCAGCTTTTAGATTAAATTAAAACACTGGATTTTAACAGGTCGTGGTAAGAAAAAGAGAGGAAGCCGACAGCTGCCGCTCGTCCACAGGCCGCACCGACACCAACCCCATTACACCGCTTGTTAAATCCCCGCCCCGGCCTCCTGTGTGTCAGAGGACGCACTCTGAGGTTTGCTGTTGTTTGTGTTCCCCGGATCAAGAGCAAAGTGGAGTAGCTTTTATTTTCTGTTCTGCTCACCTGTGGAACGGGTTTCCTGAATACCTGACCTCTGCCAACACTGTCCGCTTGTTTAGATCAGACACTGTTGTTCCCTGCAGCCTGAGACACGTCACCTCCATTCAATCTTTACCTGCTCAATCTCTTTTTTAGTTTTATTGCTTTTCTTGTGTGATTCTAATGTCTTCAGGGTCAGACTGGTGCCAGACCCCCTCAATCAACCTGCCTTCCCCTCGGTGCAGCTTGCACGTGAGTTAAGGTCTGAGGTGTAAGAGGTGACTCTGGGGGTTGTTCGGGGGGGGGGGGGGGGTTCACGCTGTCGTTTCTCGTTACCTTCTCGATGAGCAGGTGGAGCTGCTGAGTGACCTGCCAGCACGGATCCCCTCGAACCACCGTGATGCTCTGCAGGTCAGCGCCCGTCAGGCAGGAAACGCTGCTCCTGGCGAACGTCTCCTTCATCTGCAGAGAGGAAAGGTCAAGAAACGTCATCGAGCAATCACGCCAAAGGCCTCATGGAGGTAGAGCTCACTGTAAAGTCAGAACCCGAAGCTCTAATTGAAAAATCATTTTTCACAGCACAATTGGAGAAGAAAAAAGCCATAAATCAGCTTTTATTATTCTGTCATAATCAGTGTCTCAGACTTTAATAGAAACCTGGGTCCAGATAATTTTCTGGCATGTGTTCCTGCTTCTTTGCTTTGTGTCTGTTTGGGTTTCACTTCTCCATTTATTGCTGCTTCATCTCGTCCAGATTAATGATTAATTTCTGTAAACACAGACTGAGAGTTGTGTTGGACTGAATCCAGGTGACCAGAGGAGCTCAGCAGGAGGAGCAGGGTGAGTTCAACACGCACACGCACACACACACACACACACACACACACACACACACACACACACACACACACACACACACACACACACACACACACACACACACACACACAGAGCCTCACTCCACCTCTGGAGCTCTTTACTTCTTTATCCTCTGTTTCTCTTGTGATTACACATTCAGAGAAAAGGAGAAAGTGTTTGCGTGAAGTCAAGTTGCGCAGAACCGACTTGTTTAAAGTTCTGAATGTGGCCTTTGCGGTTCGCGCAGCAGCAGCATCGCGTGAACACGACTTTTCTCCCGAACTGTCACCGCTGATAATAACTAGCATTGGTCTGCGGTGATCGCAGCAAAGTGCGCGGGGTCAGTGAGTGTGAGTTCCGCCCCGCGATGCGCACTGCGCCGCACCGCGGTGCGTAAAAGCCTCCGCGCGTCGCCGGCGCCTCGCTCCGCACTCCGGACTCTTCCTTACCGAGTTGAGCGCCGTGGTGAAGTGCAGCACGGTGATGGTGACGACCACAGTCTGCAGCAGGACCGCGAGCAGCAGCAGGACCCCGAGCTTCGGACCGGAGCCCGTCATAACGACCGAGCGCCGTCCGGTTTCCCAACCAGCGCCGTCCCGTCCCGTCCCCGGACCTCCAGAACAAGAACAATGGCAGAGAGCTGGCTCCTTCACTTCTACCCTCCCCGTCCCCTGCGCCCAGGAGGAGGAGGAGGAGGAGGAGGAGCCGACCTGAAGAACAAGAGCCTTTTCCCTCTTTGAATTTCTCCTGGTGAGATTATTGTTTCGTTTCTGCGCTGAGAAAACACTGATAACTTAGTTTATTGTGAGTCTCGTATCTGAGCTGCAGATCTGAGCTGCTGTGAGAAAAACACCTTTTACACCAGAGATCAGCTCTTAAAGCTGCAGCTGAGCTTTGGCACGTACATGACTTGTATTGTAAAGTCACTGGAGCTAAAGTTGACCTTCTCACTCATTTAACTTCTATAACTAAAGGCTCCTTCAAGGGGATAAAACATGAACCAAGCCTTTCTTCAAAGTCCTGTCTGACTTATACCACAACCACATGCAGCCAACATGGCAGGTAGTTTAAATGAAAGGAAAAGAGAAGTTCTGATGTTCCAGACTTTTCTTTCCACCGTTTTATCTGTTTTGGCTCCAAATCTCTTCACCTTTTCCATCATCATATCTCCAGCATCCATCAGGTTTTCTGTCAGAAGGTGGATCCTCTTGTCCCTCGAGCTCGGTGCCGACCTGGCGGAGGATTCGTGCTGCACAAGTTTCCACATCGTCTCACAGCGTTGGTCCTCAGAAGGTTTTACATCAGACAGGGATGAGAAAAGAGTCCAGACCTGATTGAACTCACAGCCTCTGTTCCGTCTCTTCTCTTCTGACTTTTATTTGTTTGACATCATTTGGAATAAAAACCAAATGTGAAAGATGGGATCAGAGGCTTGAGTGTGTGTGTCAGAGCCAGTGTTGGACAACACAACAATGAGTCAAAACAAATCTGTAGATTTTGTTGTGTGGTTTATAACGTGGCTTCTGTCCCTTCGGCATATACAAGATTTAAATCATTATATTACATTTGGTACAGGCTATGAACTGGACTGATTGACGACACTGTTGGAATTCATGCGTTATCGGTATCAGGTGCCGACACTGAAGTAGTTTACATTTTAGGGTAAATCAGTTTTCGCACTGACGCTGATCCACATATCGAACTAGATCCAATATCTGGTGTCACTATGAACAATTTAAATATAGTTTCATACATTTAAGCCATAACATTGTAGAACAAAATAATGAATTCATTAGTAATGAAGTTAAAATATCCAACAGACTGCATCTCTAATAATTTGATCTGAAAAACATTTCAAATCCATGTATTTATGTATATTTTTACTCTTTTCATAAGAAGTGATTTACTACTATTACTAAATCCAAATCAGTGCATCTCAAAATGTGAATTTTTGTCAGATATTTAAATAAATATTTGTTGGATTAGTCAAAGACAGACGCACAAATCCAAAGTGTTGTTTTCAAATTGATTTCATCATTATATATGAATATATTTGCAGAACACCGTATCTGTGTGTCTTACTTTGGGTTTTGGTGCAGACTGATATTGCCACATTTATTGTATGTGGATATAGTTGCACGATATTTCCCACTGTGTTTGTGAGGCAGAAAGTTCACATAGTGGAGTGTGACGATGCACCGTTGTCTTTCCAGCTTTGATAAAAGTTTGCTTCACGTGTCCTCAGGTTTCAGTGGCTTCGTGTCAAAGTGCTCGTTGGCTCGTCGAACAGCGTCGCTGTGCAGATGTTAAAGTTACCGTCCAACAACCTTTCCAAAACGGACAATTCATCATTCACACTCGCCTCCTGCTGTGAGCAACAAGATTGAATCTCTCTCACGAAGTATATCTCTTCCTTCATTCTTTGCTCCCGGTTGAAAACTCACTGGAACTGTCTGAGCGCGTGCAGCAGCTCCATCGTTTTAACGACTCATCACATCTGCGAAGCTTTTCACTCTGTCTTCAAACCTCCACGTTTCAAACCACTCGCACTTGACTTGTTCCGATTGACGCGTCATGCGAGCAGTTTGTCTCGAGGAGTCTCAGCCTTCACGTCCAGTTGCCCGGTGCCTTCATGTGGACTGTGACTAATGAGGAACAGTTCCAAGCCCAAGAGGAAGAGAACGATCTTCACCTCCACGATTCACTCTTGAGAAAAGTGGCATCAATCATTCTGTCTCTTTTTGGGACCTCTTTGTAGATGAAGTTTGAGTTTCGGTTGCTGCGACATTTCCTGACACTGATTGTTTGAAACAACAAAATAAGCTGATAAGGTCATCGCCTCTTTACTTTAACTCTTTACAGACCTGCGCTGAAGCCCACACATTTCCCTGAAGTTTTCTAGAAGTTCTGTAAGTGAGAACGAATGTCTGAGTCAACTGCTCTGGACATTTTCTGGAACTTTTGCTGGAGCCTCCGAGTGAAATGTCTGGAAATGAGAAAAGAGCAGGACAATGTGTGGAAGCTTCACAGAGAGCGAGTGGACGTGTTGATGACGGACGTGAAAGAAGACGAAGACGTCAACTTGGAAAGGCGAGGACAGTCCAGAGCTTTTGGTGATAACTTATACGATGAATTTATACGTCATGTCCGGCCTCCTGCTGCTCTACAGGCTCCGCCCCTCGCCTGGATGTTCCCCACATGTTCCTGTTGCTGTGAACGAGTTTGACCGGGAACAATGTGCTTCACGCGAGAAACACAATAAGTACACAAAATGTTCGGACCCAATTTTCCAAATATTTTGCGGGGTTCCTGTCTCCACAAATCTCCCCTCTTATATCCTCCTTTCTACGTTTTTCAGTTTGACCACCCAGGTATTTAAGAGCAAATCGAACAACTACGATTTACACGACAAGCACCAGGACGGCCGTGACATTGTGACCCCGTCAGTGCAGTAATGAAAACCCCTGGCCGTGTTATTTTCAGTGCATTGTCGTGCAGTTAGGCGAGCTTAGCCTATAAATGAATCCTGGGCCTGTTGGCTCGTTCCTGCATCTGCAACATCTGGCCTCAATCTGGCTCCTACGCCCCGCAATCCCCCCGGGGAGACACTCTCCGCTTAGGTTTCACTCCGCTCCACCAGGCATGCCTGCAGGGGCTGCGGGGGGTAACTGTGCAAATTGTGTGTGTGTGTGTGTGTGTGTGTGTGTGTGATCGAGCACAGTGTGAATATGTGAGGCTCCAGAGGACGTCCTCACTGTGGAGGCCTGAGAGAGGCGAGCACACATGGACCTGGGCTCTTAAGTGAATATTTCACTGACTTAAATTAATTCCCTGGAGATGTAAAACCACAACCGCTGCAGGTTTACCCTGCTCCCTAACGTCGACCAGAACACGAGTCTTTGCTCTAAATTAGATCCGTCCCTCCGGAGGACGAGCTGTTTGTCCAGAAATGAGATTTCATTCTCCCAAAATGTGAGTGTGTGTGAAAAGATTTCAGGCCCCACATTGTGATCGCTGCCGGCTCAAACACACGCTCTCTGAGTGGAGTTCTGAACACCGGCCAAGTTTTGATAGGGATACGACCAGGAGAGCTGACCGACTCCCCCGCAAAGTCCACTCCCTCCCTCCCTGCTTCCAAAACCTTTGTTCTCCCTCGTTCTCTCCCTCTTTCCCTGGGTTTCTCATCCAGCTCTCGCTAAATCGGATTTTGTTTTCTTGTTCTTCTCTCCAATTCAGACATCAGCAGTGATAGTAAAGATGTTTGTGGAACAGGTTGTACGAGCTGCGTTCACTTTATCACAGTGTTTGGGTTCCGAGGCCTTTTTCCACATCAGCAGACATGTTGACACGTGACAGAGGGAGAAGCTCTGGTGGAAATACTGAAGTTAATCATGTGTCTGAAGTCACCAACTCACCCACTCACTGTTCACTAGGGACTTCTATGTCCACGACTCTATGCTGAGCTCATAGAAGAAGAAGAAAATGCATTTAACAGTACTACCATCCCTCCATTGAGTTCCACGTGCTTCGTGTGCGTCCTGATTTATTCACTGAGTCTGTTTCCGTTGTGTGTTGATGCATTTTCAATTTTCTTCACTTGACTTTCTTTGCTTGTTGAGCGTAAAACCATCTTTGAAATAGTTTCTTTTAATTTCTCTTGTTTCCACTGTTTAAAACCAGCAGCATCAATCTGCCTCTCTGGGAGAATTTAGAACGACCGTGAACAAACTGGGACTAAACTGAGTTTCCAGCGTGACTCAACCTTTTCGCTGCTGCGTCCGACGTGTTAGAAATGAGACGTGTTGTCGAGGACTCGATCACGAGAGGACGAACAGAAAGAGACGTTTCTTTCACTGTGGGTTTGGATTTCAACGCGAGGGGTCAAAGTGGCTGTTTACTATGTTTATAATGTGAGATTAATAAATGATCAGTTTAAACAAACCAAAATACAAATGTTTGCTTCTCACATTGATTTAAAAAAGCTGCTGTTTAGTTTCTTAAGTTTCAAGTGAAATTTTAATAATAAACTTCATTCTAAAGTTTGTGGAAGTAGAATATGAATAGAAGCAAATTATAACTTTCCTTTGTCTCTTCAGCATAAATACTGAACAATATCACTTCATATCTGGCCCATGTACACACACACACACACATGTACACACATGCACCCCTGGATGGGAGAGGTGGGAAGAGGCGGCCAATGGGCACGCCGGAAACTCGAGAGCTGCCCAATGAGGAAACAGGAAACTTTTGGGGACTTTCCAAAGTTTCCAAACTTTTTTTGGCTCCACTTGCTTTTGTCAGACATTTTTTTATAGTTTATGTCGACGTGTGTCTGGGATTGTGTGTGTGTGTGTGTGTGTGTGTGTGTGTGTGTGTGTGTGTGTGTGTGTGTGTGTGTGTGTGTGTGTCTGTGTGTGTGTGTGTGTGATTGTGTGTGTGTGTGTGTGTGTGTGGGGGGGTGATTGTGTGTGTCTGTATGTGTGTGTGTGTCTGTGTGTGTGTGTGTGTGTGTGTGTGTGTGTGTGTCTGTGTGTGTGTGTGTGTGTCTGTGTGTGTGTGTGTGTGTGTGTGTGTCTGTGTGTGTGTGTGTGTGATTGTGTGTGTGTGTGTGTGTGTGGGGGGGTGATTGTGTGTGTCTGTGTGTGTGTGTGTGTGTGTGTGTGTGTGTGTGTGTGTGTGTGTGTGTGTGTGTGTGTCTGTTTGTGTGTGTGTGTGTGTGTGTCTGTGTGTGTGTGTGTGTGTGTGTGAACCTTCTCGCTCACTGCTTCGTTTCATTTCAGGAATCAGGAGTTCAGAGTGAAGCGGGCGATCGAGGAGGCCTCTATTCCAGAGAGAGAGAGAGCCCTTCTAGATACAATTACTAATGTGTGGGTTTGTGTGTGTATGTATATGTATTTGTGTGTGTGTGTGTGCGTGTTCGTGTGCTTGTGTGTTCATGTTCGTCTGTCTCGTTTGGCCAGAAGTATGCAGACAGGCTGCCCACATACTTTGAGTGTTGTTGCTGCCAAACAACAGAGACACTACGATTCTGCAGGATTAAGTTTTCATCAGTGTTTCTCCGTCCTATGAAAACCATGTGTGTGAAGAACATCAACGACTCTATCGGCGGAGCAAACCTCAGATACGACAGGAACGTGTCTGACCTTCGTTGTCCTGGTAACGCTATGAAACACGTGGTTAAGGCTGTGGTTCAGTCACAGTTCAGTTCAGACGCCATGTTCACACAAGCGTCTTCCTCCGTGTCTGAATCCTCTCGTCCACACAAACAAAGTTTTAAGTCACTAAACAGAGATTTTTTACAAACGTCATTATAGCGAGAATAACTATTGTGACTCTTGTATCACGACCATGTGCCACAAACTACAACAACCGGTCGTTCATGTTACCTCTATCGCCCCCCACTGGTCCGGCATGTTTAAGGGCTTGTCGTCACTTTTGTGTTCGGATGGAGACATCTTGTTAAAACGAAGCTTCTGTAGATGTTGAATTTCCGTCCGTAAATATGTGAATTCGTGAAGACAAGGCCTCAGATATCAGCTGGTGAAGTTTCCGAAAAGATTGTGATCACCCCCTGGTGGCTGGCTGCAGTATAGTTACAGCTTCCTCCGTGTTGGCAGATGGGACATAGACCAAACAAAACCCCAAAAATCTAAGTGCATGTTAAAATATTTGTTCTAAAAGATGCTTCCTGTCATTTGAGGTAGTTTGCGATTGGACGCATCAGCGGAACCTCGACATCGACCTCGGCTCCGCCGCTGCAGATGATTGACCCCAAATGATGTCACCAGTGCAAGATGGCGACGCCCATGCTCGGGAGATTTCGGCTTCGTGCTTTTACAGTCGCTGGTTTCACGTGGGAAACAAACAGCGGCGCTCGGTGTGTAAGTCCTGTGTTTTATTGACCTTTGACTCCGCCTCCTCTCCTGCGAACACAAAAACTGTTGATGCTGTGAATCACCTTCCTCCTCAGCTCCTCGTCATCATCACTGCTGGAGGTCACCTGGGGGGGGGGGGGGGGGGTCGTATAACGGGCGTGTAATGGGCTCGTTTGTCTTTTACAGAAGTTAAAGGAATTTTCTCAAACCACACAAAGAAAAATACAGTTTATCAGAAAACTTTTCCTTCGTGTTTTCTTTGGCAGGTTCGGGATCTGCACGTGTCAACTCTGGTTAATGTGCAAACACAAATCTCACTTGTGGACGATGGGACGTGAAGTCCTGCGTCTCCTGAGACTCATTTCCCAGCCGTCCACCACCCTGACCTCCGGACGCTCGGCCTGAATTGTCTCCGAGTGTAAATTGTGAGGCGCAGGATCGCCCGACCTGCTGCTGCGAGCGCTGGAGTTTGTGTTTCAGGGTTTTTCTCTGCTTGTTAATCGCAGCAGACGAAACTCTTTGTGTGAAAACATGAAATAATAGAAAGATACATTAATATTGACGCATTTATCAGGGACCTCACAGCTACGATCTTTGATTGGAGTGGGAAATGGTTTTCATTACTCTATAGGCACAATATTTTTTCAATTTTCTTATCCAGATGTTGACAAGAATGTTTGATTTTTATTATTTCTTCGGTTTGTTCGAGGCCCCTCGGTCCCAATGAAAGAAAATCCAAAAGGCCCCGACAACACATTTTCTCAATTTAGCCTTTTTACTACAAGCAACATCTTCATAAGAAGTTTTCTGCCGAGGCTGAAACTGTTTTGGCATTAACGTCACAGTACAATAATATTTAAGACAATAGTTTGCTCCCAGCCTTGTGGCAGTTTGTCTCGTTCCTGTTTCAACATGGCAAAGCCCCCGCGCACGATGCCCTTGTGTCTGAGCGGCGACGAATCCCTGCAGCCACGTTCAACATCTGATGGAAAATGTGAAACCACAAGAGCTCAGTGGGTTACAGCAGCACATTTGTGCCCGTGGTAACGTCCACATATTTCTGGCCATATTGTGTTTTTACATATTTATACATGTGTGTTTGTGGCTTTGTGTTCAAGTCGTTGTGTGTGTGCAACAAGCTTGAATGTGTCCTTGTGCACTTTGAGGCCCACATTGTGGTTTCCCTCCCTACCAATCTTTCTCTGTCCTCCCTCCCTCCACCCTCCGCTCTCCCTCTCTTTCTCTGCACTTTCACCCTCCCTCGCTCACCCCCTCCCTTAACCTCTTTCCCAAATTGCATTACACTCCCTTCCCTTCCCTCTCTCTCTCCCTCTCTCTCTCTCTCTCTCTCTCTCTCTCTCTCTCTCTCTCTCCCTCTCCCTCTCTCCCTCTGCCTGTCAGGAAGAAGTGAACAATATGACCTTTAGTCGCAGCGATAACATTCTCCCTGGTGAATTCCCCGTCGCTCTGACTTTCCTTTCACATTCTCACCGCCTTGTTTTCGCTCCCGGCCGCCGTGTTTTCTTTAGAAATGATCATCTCTGCACCCGGTGATTAACGGGCAGCACCGGGGGGGGGGGGGCCAGGGAGGAAGTCAGGCCTCCGGAGGGTCACACACTGACGTGCACCGAATACATGCATGTGGCACTGCAGCCCAACACGGCCTCATCTCTGCTGGGTCAAACTTGGAGAAGAAACACGACGAGGACTTCACGTTCTTTAACTCTGTTCCGGTTCCAATCGTACAACTCGTTAGACGATATATTCTGTTCGGGGCAGATTCTCTTGTTGCGTTTAGTTTACAAAATAAATCTAATTTCCTTCCATCTTATATATTAACAAGTAAACGAGACGACAGGTTTGCAGATGAACATCAATTAAATCTTCACATCTATTCATATATTTTCCTTTATTTTCTCACCGTCGTCACATTTCAGCGAGAACATCGAGGTTTTACACGTTTAGATGTCGAACAGAAACGAGACGCAGCTTCTAAAGAGTTAAAGAGAGTCCCCCCTCCACGCACCACTTTACAATCCCCTGCTACAAAGTGCATTGTGGGAAACAGACGGCTGCAGAAAATCAAACAGCTCTTCTCTTTTATACATGGGCAAAGGAAATCTGCATCTCTCAGATCCTACGAGATGTGACAGGACTTGTTGACCTGTTACGACTTATTCTGCTTTGAATTGTTCTTACTGAAGGATCCAGCCTCTGATCTGTGGACAAATTGCACGGTGGGATAAGTGGAATAATCTCTCCGCTCCGCTGTCACTCTAAATGGGATCAAGTGGCTTTGGAAAAACGATGGCTGAGTGAATATCCCCAGATATGCACAGATTCTGCGCTCACACATGCAGGATGTTTGGCAGCCGCACGTAGTGTTGCAGGCCGACTGTTGCTTCACTGATCCATGAACCACACACACAAAGAGAGAGAGACTTCTGGGTAATCAGGTCCTGATGGGCAATCGCACACTAATCTAGTGTGTTAGGTGTGTGCATGCCCTGTGGCGCTGCAGATGCAGGTCTGGTGATGAAGGTCTGGCTGCTGATGGCACACACACACACACACACACACACACACACACACACACACACACACACACAGACCTGTCTGTCAGCATGTTCCTGTCATCTCTGATCACGTGATCTGACAGGCAGGTTACATTCTGTCACGCCACCACCTGCTGGGTTTGGTTTCTGTCTCTGCAGGCTTCGACCTGAACCACACCAGCGTTGGTGTGAGGCAGCGAGAGCAGAGCAGGCCGAGGCCGAGCCAGAGGTTCCTTTGATATACGGTCCGAGGCAAAGCAGGGAAAAAAGAGCAGTTTTTCACCAGGTTGACAGATGGAGAAAATCTGGCAGATCTGTCGCTCTGGACGTGTTTTTATTACTCTCCAATATCACAGGACGTCAGATCAGAGGCATAAATCAAAAGCAAAGACTCAAACTCTGATGGATTTACTCTTCGGTACTTTTTTAATCCGGGGACTCAAAGAGAAACTGTAAAGTTTTATGGTGTTCATAAAACTTTGAGATAAAAACAAGAAGAAACGGAATAAAAGACACATGATTCATGTGATAAATAATATGTACACATATTCGTAACAGCTGATTTACCGATTGCACGCTGGTGTGCAGGAGGAGGTTCTGGCGCCATCTTCTGTAATAAGTCTTTTATGCCCAAGTTTCTGACCCTTAAAAATAATGATTTAAACCTGTCATTAATAACCATCTGTACATTTCAACAGTTTATTATACTTTTAATGCCCATGGTATAAAACCCAACTGTAATAATTTCATATGACTCAGTTAGTTTTTAATAAACTCCATATTTTCATATCCATGGTAACTAATAATCATAAATATATTGTAATACTTTTAACTGGCAACATAATTTTATCTTAAATAACCAATTCATTTTAATGGAATTACAGTATTTGTATTTTTGTAAAAAGTATTGTTAGTATAATTCAATGATAAACTATGTATACTTTATAATATCAGTATTATATGTAATACATCTAAATAGAACCCTAAGTATAACTATATAAGTGAAGTATAAGTAATTGACAATTGTTTTAAAAATACTTAAAAAAAATACTATGATACCTATAGCAACTAATAAATTATTAATAATTTAATAACTGCAATATTTTATATGATATAATTATTTTCATATTTTCATATCTTGCACCTGTAGTTCTGTGGTATACGCTGGTAATAATATAATATACTTTTAAATTGGTAAATGTATTTTTGAAAGCGTTACTCATCTGTTATAACAAATAGTATGAAAAATAAATAGCTAAACCATAACAGCTGTAATGTTTTTTTATTATTAATCACAAAATAACATCATTACGGTTTGTTCGGGTAATGAATCATTTTATTTCTGTAAAAATAAATGGGAACAAATGGTGATTTTTGCAAACAACAAGAAAAAAAAATCAACTACAATCACTGTTTTCATAAATAAATCTCAAGTCATATTTTACATTGTGTGCAGATACAGTAGCTGAGTGATTCAAAATTAAAACGTTCCCCATAAACAATATTAAATCACAGTTTAATAATCATCACAAAGAGGAATTAAGTTGCGATGATTTCGAGGCTGTGAGTTTTTGTTTTATTTTACAAATCACAGAACAAACACATCTGGTGTCGACCAGTGAACCGAACGAAGAGAGGAGATGGGAGGAATCTTTCACCATCAACCATAACGGCACATTCTAGTTTTATTAACCACGCTGGCATCTGTCGGTCGTCAAACTGTTACCAACGCCGCACATGTGACGTCCACGTTTTCACACATAAAATATTATATTTCACATGTGAAAGGTCTGAGAACCACATCGTGTCTGCACGTGATTCGTCGTATATGTGAAGTTCCGTGTTTACTGCTGATAAACCACATGTGCCTGTTTATGAATTCATCACGTTAACTTGAACAACGCTGCTGAGTGGGATTCGTATTCACATCGTTTTCATATTAATTATTTAAATGTGAAATTATATCTGACGGCAGCAACAATTTCTTTATTTTAACTTGAACGATTCGTCAACTCAAGACGTCCGGAGAACGAACTTTTCAACGTTCACAATTTTCGTTGTTGATTATTAAGATTTCTTCTATGTGAGGAAATAGTGTGAAATTAAACTAGTTTTGTTAAACTGACATAAACCTACAGATGTTCAATTTACAGTGAAAATATTAAAATGTATTATAAGAAACATTACAGTTTTTTAATTAGTTATTAAATGTTTTAATATAACTTTAATCAGAAAAACTGTCACCAATTGAAGTAATTCTAAAATTTGTTTACATTGTTTTCAGTGTAATGTATCTATAAGCAGCGAGTTCACGTATAAGAAAGTTGCTGTATAAACAGATAATGTTTTAAAAGATAATAATATAAAGTATATATATTTTCAGAGAAGTTATATTTGCGGACAAATACTCAACATTAATAAACACAATAATGCCATCTTAGATTCTTACAAATACATTTAAAGAAATGTTTGAAATAAAGTGTCACCGGAAAACAAAATATGAATCAATATGATAATATTTCCCCTCATTTCTCACAAATATTCAATAATCAGTGTCACACAATTAACATGTAATTAATACACAAGATTTTCTAGAAATGTAGATAACAAAAAAAAAATTGATTTCCATATTTATATTTTCTTATTGTGACTAAATCACCTGTCTCGTCTTTTCTTCAAGTCTAAAATCAATTTTAAAGATCTAGATATTGTTTGATTCCAGAGTTCGTCCTGTGCAGGTGCAGCGACGGGTTCATCTCCTCATCATCACAACAGAACACCGTCCACCAGTGCGTCGCTCAGACAAACACATGGTTATGAACGTGCAGAGCATTGTGGAAAAGAATAAAACATAAAGAAAACGAGACGTATCGTGATCCCGCTCCCGACGCACCACCAGTCGTCAGCGCCACGAATAAATCAGCTTCTTTATGGGATGTATTTGTGCGGCCGGAGCACATCTGGGGCCGTTTTTTTTGTGTTTTAACTTGGCCGAGACAACCTGTGGCAAAACCCCGACGTATATTAAAACTTTACTTATCCAATATAAAACCATTTTACGCATAATTTCACACATGCCATTAAAATGACAGCACCGGGAAACATTTGAAAGTCTTCCTCCGCAGTCCAAATCCATAAACGGATTTTAAAGGGACTGAGTTCAATGCACACACGTGTTGAACAAAGTCCCGTCTTTCTACAAATGTGTGCGTAATGTCGTTTGCATTGCATGCTGGGAATAAACTGTACGCCGTCTTTTTACTGTCAGAACGGATATTGCCGCCTCGTGATGGTCACTGACACCACGTCAACATGTCTGGTGAGTGACGTGAGGCCCTGTAACGACCACGCTCGGCTCAGGGTCACGCTCTCTGCTCACTGCGTTCGGGGCCCGGGGCCAAAATCCTGTCTGACGCTCGCTGTCGTCGCTTCGTTACTTTCAATTAGAGCCAGACCGGGGTGTGTGTGGGGGGGGGGGGGGGGGGGGGGGGGGGGGGTGTGGGGGGGGGGCGAGGAGGGACGGGGAAACACAATAGTCCCCGTGGGACGTCTTGTCTCTCAGGGCGAGACAGTGAATCTCTCATTTGTTTCACAGCTATCATCATGAGCATCATCGAGGTCGCCGTGGCGTTGGCCCGACACTACAGTGGTCATCACATCGTCAGAGAGCGAGAGACGCTTCCAAATATACATTATTGCACAATCCAGTGAGTATACACAGCTGTGAACGCACACTTTTACCACACACACACACACAGACACACACACACACAGGATTGTTTCAGAGTCTCAGTGAATCATAAAAGAATAAAACCATCTTTCCTTCCTTTATGATCGTTGCACCAGGCCGAGGAAGAGCTTGTTAGGTCGTTTGTTAATCTTGTATTTATATTTTTTAAACCGTTTTTACTGAAAGAAATTTTTGTTTATGAGAAATTTGGATTTAAATGTATTTGTTCCCCAAACGTTGTCGACTGATGTCTCAGTTTACAGCAAGTAAAGACGCCTCAGTGAAAGTAGATAAGCGGCTGATTGTCCCTGATATTAAATATCAAACAGTACATAGTTAAATAATATAGTGGTAAACTCCGAGTTTTGCCTTATTGAAGTTTTAAATACTAATTTCTACACAACAGTCTTTGTGTTTCTGATAAAACTGTTGAAATAAAAAAGTGAAATCAAGATAATTCTAAACATTAAATTCTTTTCTCTTTGCTCACATCTTTTAATGCCACAGGAAGTAGTGTCACAGTTTACAATCAGTAGTTAGTTTGTATTTTTTCACATGTTCTTATTATCATCATCATATTGGTATTATTGTTGTTATTATTATTATTATTAACATCATTATAAGACCTATTGGACTTATATCATAAATCCCTGGATTTTCTTCTTTAAATATATCAACATTTTCTAAAAGCATAGTCTTTGGTGACATCAGATTTTTTTTGGTTTTATGAATCAGTGCATTTGATTTGTGGTTTATTAAACTTCTGATCTACAGGTCCGGTGATTTTCAGCTTTTTATCCGCGTCTGCACGTCCACAAAATGCAGTTACGCACATGAACAGCAGGAGGCGGTATATCAGAATTTAAAGTGAATTAGCAACGATATAAAGATTTTGAAGATGAACTAAAATCTGCTGCTTCTTCTGCCTCGATCTCATCTCCATCACCACGGTAACGTCCCGGTCGAAGCTATTTTTTAAACGAGCAGAATCCGTCGTTTTCAAGGATGATTCGACTGCAAGTGGCTAAAATTATAAATCATATCGCAAGTTCGGAAACGATCATTCTCACATTGCAGCCTCACGTACGAAGCATTTACATCGTGAGCTTTGGATTTTGAGTTGTTGACTGAGTTTCCATGTTTTTAAACTTCACATCATACAGGAAACAGTCTGACGTGTTGAACGCTTCACGTCCACACGGTTTAAATAAAGACGCGTCTCCTCTGCGGATCAAAGACCAGAACTCCTGCTCCAGGATCCTTTGGGTTCACGCGTCCTGATTGGTCTAAAGGTTCTGGTCCAGCCAGCGGATGTAGTTGTTCATGCTCCTCTGTCCAACGCTCGATAGCATGGGCAGGTAGGCGAACACCATGCAGCCGTGGAAACCGTCCTCGTAGTGGTCGCTGGTCACCGGGACCCCAGCGTCCTGCAGCCGCTTCACATACATGAGCCCGTCGTCCCTCAGCACGTCAAACTCACACGTCATCACGTACGCTTTGGGCGCCCTAACCAGAACCCTCTGCTCTGCCAGCAACGGCGCCGCCCTCACATCCATCAGCGCCGGCAACTCACCCAGCAGCCCCGGTGATCCCGTTTCCCTGACGACCGGCCTGAAGTGCTTCCTGCGCTCGCCCGGCAGCAGAGAGGTCCAGTCGAGTTTGGAGCGGGTGTCGGCGCCGATGGCCGGCTGGTCCAGCGCGCTGTGGTTGTTGGCGAGCAGGAGGGGCTCCAGGGAGGAGTCGGCGCCGAGGTACTGCAGCCAGAAACGAGCCATGATGGGTCTGTAGAGGATGGGCACGGCCTGGTTCTGCTGGTACGACGAGGTGTGGAAGTCCAGGGCCTGCAACACCGGGTAAATCAACGCCTGCGCCTTGAACCTCGCGGTCACGCTGTCGTCTGAGCTGAGCTGTGGAAACAGATTCAGATCAGAAACGTCCACCTGAGGACTTCCAGCTTCAAACGATGTTTCTTCCACTGATTCTTTATTGTAGTTAAAAGTTTTTTCTGAATGTTAAGGTTCTGTGGTAAAGGGAATTCCTGATGTATGTGTTTGCAAAATGCACACCTACGAGTTTACAGTGTCGTACATTAATCTGTTTTATCCCAAATATTTCAAATTCCTTTTTTCCTCCACGTCAGTCATGTTGCTCGGGTGTAAAAAGGCCTTTGAAATACGAACTGAGCCACATTCGGACCACAGATGTTGAGTGTTTGTACAGTAACAGATCAAATACCAGAACTTCACCGGACACAATCTCTGTTTTCATCTGGTTATCTCTGGTTATTACCACCAGTGAACAAACAACTCAGGCTCAGAAACAGTTTGATGCTCCTTTGAACAATGAGTTCAGTTCTGAATCGTGGATGTTGCTGGTGAAATCCAGAAACCGTGGGATGTGCGTTTGTTTCGTTTACCTCCTGAGCCACAGCGGCGGCCAGGTTCCCCCCGGCGCTGTCTCCAGACACACACACTCTCTCCGGATCGATGCTGTGGCGCTTTAAAACCTCAGCGGACAGGAAGTCCCGCGACGCCGATAACGCATCGTGGTACTGATCTGGGAACACCGCCTCCGGGGCGAGACGGTAACTATGGCAACAAGACAAAATGATCTCATGTGGTGCTTGGAGAGAGAAGCCGTGTTTCCTGCTGTGTCGATGCTACAGAACCAGTTTGTTGAAACTTCACAAATGTCCGAACTTACTCCACAGACATAACGACAGCGTCCAGATCCTCCGCCATTTTCCGGCAAAGAAGGTCGTAGGATCGCATCCCTGTGACACAATAAAGTCAAAGTGATGGTTACTGGGGTCGAATATACTTATTATACATATTCTACTGCGTTCTGTAACATTTCATTCAGCCAGGAACTTAAAAACCAGCACTCACGTCCGCTGCCGAGGGCCCACCCCCCTCCGTGGAAATATATGATTCCTCTTTTCAGCTTCGCCCCGCCCTTCGCCTGGAAGACCCTGGTGGGGACGCCGCCCAGCGTGGAGTCGCTCACGTGCACGGCGGGGCAGGAGCGGGCCTCGGTGGCCTCCACCCAGGACACCACCCGGTTCAGCAGGTGGACGCGGTGGCACAGACCCAGCGCGTGAGCCACATCACTCTGCAAACACAGACATGGAGATATGGATCTGACATCGTGACAGAATCCCTGCAGCTCCGGGGAAACACTGAGCAGGGCGTGAAAACCTGTCCCGTGCACAGAGCGCGTTTGAAAACTCGTTGCACTGCATTGACGCATTAGATATTTATATTTAACGAAGGTGTGTGAAGAGGAGCCTCGCGTATCAGAGAGCTGCAGGTTAAAGGTCGTTTCAGGGTCAAGCTGCTTCTACCTGACACTACTTCTACTGTGTGTTTAACCTCTGACCTCTCGCTCTGCACGTTCCTCTGTTTGCTCTCAGTCCATCGCACAGTATTACTGATTAGAATATACTCTAGGATAGTATTACTTCTGAATAACAGTATTAAGTGTTCTATTGTAAACGAACAGAGTAACACTCTGAGTAGTCTGATTGTTTCTATGGTGAATCCACCTCAGTGATTCAGCTCCTCACAGAGATAATGTTCCTGGTGATGATTATTATGATTATTATGATTATGATTATTATTAATTTTCTACATCAGGTCACTTTATAATGATCTGTTTTATTCTTTATTCATCCTGGTGTGTCACTGGTTGATCACCATCTCTTCAACCTGTCTCCCCCCTGTCTCCTGTCTCTCTCTCTCCCCACCTGTCTCCTGTCTCCCCCCTGTCTCTCTCTCCCCACCTGTCTCCTGTCTACTTTCTCTCCCCACCTGTCTCCTCTCTCCCCTGTCTCCCCACCTGTCTCCTCTCTCCCCCGTCTCCCCCCTGTCTCTCTCTCTCCCCCTGTCTCCTGTCTCTCTCTCTCCCCCTCTCTCTCCCCTGTCTCCCCCCTGTCTCTCTCTCCCCACCTGTCTCCTGTCTCTCTCTCCCCACCTGTCTCCTGTCTACTTTCTCTCCCCCCTGTCTCCTGTCTCTCTCTCCCCACCTGTCTCCTGTCTCTCTCCTCTCTCACCACCTGTCTCCTGTCTCTCTCTCCCCACCTGTCTCCTCTCTCCCCCCTCTCTCTCCCCTGTCTCCCCCGTCTCCTGTCTCTCTCTCTCCCCCTGTCTCCTGTCTCTCTCTCCCCACCTGTCTCCTCTCTCCCCCCTCTCTCTCCCCTGTCTCCCCCTGTCTCTCTCTCTCCCCACCTGTCTCTCTCTCCCCACCTGTCTCCTGTCTCTCTCTCTCCCCACCTGTCTCTCTCTCCCCACCTGTCTCCTGTCTCCCCCGTCTCTCTCTCCCCACCTGTCTCCTGTCTACTTTCTCTCCCCCCTGTCTCCTGTCTCCCCTCTCTCCCCACCTGTCTCCTGTCTCTCTCTCCCCACCTGTCTCTCTCTCCCCCCTGTCTCCTGTCTCCCCTCTCTCCCCACCTGTCTCCTGTCTACTTTCTCTCCCCCCTGTCTCCTGTCTCTCTCTCCCCCCTGTCTCCTGTCTCTCTCTCCCCACCTGTCTCCTCTCTGCCCCCCCCCCCCATGTCTCACCGCCTGTATGAAGCTCCGGAACAGTGCGTCCAGCAGCATCAGCTTCCAGGGCTCACAGACTCCGCTCGGCAGCGGCAGGTAGACGAAGTACGAGGCCGCCGACAGCAGCAGAGCTGCGGCCAGACGGAGCCTCATGGCGGCGGACTGTCCCTGCCGGGGGTCGGTCTGTCCCTGCCTCAGGTCCCGAGTTGTCTCGGTCTGTCACTGCCTCAGGTCCCGGGTTGTCCCGGTCTGTCCCGGTGTGGTCCGTGTCTCCGCAAGAGGTCGACGAATCACCGGGGAATGAACCCGATTTCAAAATAAAAGTCTATGTTTGGGTCGGTTTCATAACAATGACAAGCGGTAATGGTTTTATTTTGAAAACTCGCTTCAGGAAGTAAGGTACGCATTTCGTAATATGCTTATTGATGGGAAATGTAGTTCTTTAGATAAGACTACAGAAACGGATATTATATTATATTATATTATATTATATTATATTATATTACGTTATATTATTTTACGTTATATTATATTATATATTTTGTTATGTTTCACTTATTTTCAAGCATAACCTTTATTTGTTATATGAAGATGTTATTCGTATTTTTTCATGCCCTAATTCTTTAGAAAATAATTTAAATATAATTTGTATTCATGTTACTATATTTAATTTAGCTAATTTACCCCTGGATATTATAATTAAAATGCTGTTCTTTATTTTGTAATATCATTAAAACTAAAAACTATGTATTGCTGACATTAGAATCAGTGACTGTTCATCCTGCTTCAGTCGGGCTGATTAAAAGAGGAAATAATTTACACGTGAAAATGTCTGTGAATCAATTTGATGCTTTAAAAGCCAGATAAATAGTTTTAATTATGATGCATGTTTGTTTGTTTTGTTTTTTTAACAAATTAAATCACATGAGACTCAAATCTAGTTGAAGTAGCATCGTCTGTCAAGTGGCTGCAATAACTCACGTTCACATGAACAAACAGTATTTTCCTGCAGTGGACGTCTCCTGCAGATAATTGGTGTCACCTGCTGCAGCCACAGTTAATCAGGAGACATCCTATAAAGAGCTCTGGTGTCACCTCACTGCTTCATTGTATCCAGACAGGTTCAGTCAGGTGGTTTGCTGGGAGCTGAGGCGACTGATTTTTGCTGCTTCGCTGATTTAGGTCTGTGGCAGGAGCCATGGGGTTTCTGTTAAGGTAAGCATTCAATGTTCTTCTCGTTGTTCCACTGCTTATCAAAGCATTAATGTAACTTGAGGATGTCTCTTCTAGGTGGATGCTGTTGTCCTTGCTCGCTGTAGGAAGATGTCAAGCTGATGGTAAGTGTAGTAAATCTGTGAAATTGCATAATTGGTTTGATGCATAGACTAAGATGTTGGTTTAACAGCTTACAGAATCGGATCCGTCAAGAATCGTGTGCCAGTTTATCGACCAGCTTTCCTGAAGTTTAACACTGGAGACAAATCTTCATTGAGCACTGGACCACGTGGTGATGACTCAACCTCCGAGGCAAGTAGCCACAGCACAAAACTGATTCCCAGTTACCCATCTGAAGTCAACACATGACCTTGTGCTTCAAAATATTCATCCGTGTATTTTCGATTCAAAGGTGGTGGAGCCTAATCAGCCGACTCAAGAGCCGAGCTCCCAGCAGCCGCAGGTACGTCCGCAATTACAGTTACCTCAACAATATGGCTACCCTCCTGTGCAGGTACCAGAGCAGCAGCAGATGAGTATTTCTTTTATGAATATTTCTATCACATTAAGTTCTACATTTATTTTTGGCCAATATAAAATTGCAGGTGCCCCAGCAAGTGCCCCAGCAGCCTGCGTACCCGGCCCAGCAATCCCAGCAGCCTGCGTACCCGGCCCCGCAATCCCAGCAGCCTGCGTACCCGGCCCCGCAATCCCAGCAGCCTGCGTACCCGGCCCCGCAATCCCAGCAGCCTGCGTACCCGGCCCCGCAATCCCAGCAGCCTGCGTACCCGGCCCCGCAATCCCAGCAGCCTGCGTACCCGGCCCCGCAATCCCAGCAGCCTGCGTACCCGGCCCCGCAATCCCAGCAGCCTGCGTACCCGGCCCCGCAATCCCAGCAGCCTGCGTACCCGGCCCCGCAATCCCAGCAGCCTGCGTACCCGGCCCAGCAATCCCAGCAGCCTGCGTACCCGGCCCCGCAATCCCAGCAGCCTGCGTACCCACCCCAGCAATCCCAGCAGGTGCCCCCACCCCAGGTGCCCCAGAAGCCTTCGTACCCGGCCCCGCAATCCCAGCAGCCTGCGTACCCGGCCCCGCAATCCCAGCGGCCTGCGTACCCGGCCCCGCAATCCCAGCGGCCTGCGTACCCGGCCCCGCAATCCCAGCAGCCTGCGTACCCATCCCAGCAGGTGCCCCCACCCCAGGTGCCCCAGCAGCCTGCGTACCCGGCCCCGCAATCCCAGCGGCCTGCGTACCCGGCCCCGCAATCCCAGCAGCCTGCGTACCCGGCCCCGCAATCCCAGCGGCCTGCGTACCCGGCCCCGCAATCCCAGCGGCCTGCGTACCCGCCCCAGCAATCCCAGCGGCCTGCGTACCCGCCCCAGCAATCCCAGCGGCCTGCGTACCCGCCCCAGCAATCCCAGCGGCCTGCGTACCCGGCCCATCAATCCCAGCAGGTGCCCCAGAGACGGATGCCCCAGCAGCCTGCATACCCACCCCAGCAAATTCAGGTGCCGCAGGTTAATATTTGATATGTTCAACTTCTAAGTTATATTCTACATTTTATTTTGGTTAAATACTGTTTTATGTGCCCCAGCTGCCAGTCTACCCATTCAAGCGGCCTCAGGTCCCCAGGCAACCCCAGCGACCTCGCTACCTGCACAAGCAGCTTAGCTACCCACGGCAGCAGGTGCCAAAGAATACTGGTTTCCCACTCATGCAGCGCAAACGGCCCTCTGCCTTAGCAGACTTGATACGTGCTCAAGATGCTGCTGCCTGACGTTCCCGAGCAGCTATGGGGTTCAAACTGAGTGTACATGTGACGGGTACGTTTATCTCTGCAGATGGTTGATTTAAAGTTTCCAATATTCTGAAAAATCTGTTTTTCTGTTTCAGGCACCACAACATGGATGTTTCAACTGAACCATTATATGGATATATTTAAATAAACTAATGTGTCTTGATATTGGTTGAGAATCTTTTGAAAACAAAAGCCTGGTAGCTTGAAGGGGTTTGACATTGACCTTTTAATGAATTAAGTTATCAGCAGAAGTGGACTGAGATCCATCAGGTTAGAAATGACACTAGTTTCATACCTTGTGAGGTCTCTTGTGGGTTGAAGGAGCTTCTGTAACTTTCCAAAAAATAACAAGCCCATTTCACATAACCCCCCTAAAGCTTTAAGATTTACAATATCCAAGTTCTCTTAATTCTTTACTAAAGGACGTATTTATTATGGTAGTAATATCATGAATATTCAGATACTGCCTGATCAGACGAGTTTAAGTTTTATACTCTGGCAGAAAGAGTTGTTTACTAAACATTGGCTCATGTCGTCCTTTACCCTAGTTACTTCTGCCCTAATGAGAACAGGGATTGTTTGCGCTGTCGGTAGGATGTGAATATTTCTGCTTGACCTTTCCTTCAGTTGTTATACAACTCCCCGGCTCAACCTGGTTTACTGCTGATGATAAGGAGGCCCTGTTTCATACTGCTAAGTAATGGATCATGGTGCCCTCAGTCTGACCTTGCCTGTGTGCAGAGTTTAAAGACATCTGAACAAGACAGACTTCAAACTAGATGAGAGAAAGTTCTGATGCATTAAATCTTAATGATTTGTTAGGCAGGAGGTAAAAGATCTGGTAAAATGGAAACATCTGCTGGACACTAACTGGTTTTCTGTTCTGTGTTTTCACTTAAACTTAGAGTGAAAACACGGTCAGTTTCAGTCGGTCTGAAACTGAAATACATGTCAGATTTTTTTTTTGCATAAAATACATTTCACATTAGCTGACAAGTGTGTATTATTGTCAAGCCGATTTGATCCCTTCTTTTCCCGTTATTTATTAACCTAAACTACATACTTATTACTTGCATATGAACTTAAACCTACTTTCCCCTTTGAGTATAATTGACATTTTATCCCTTTTTTATAAACCTAAAAACCCAATTTTTCCACAATTGATAAACTACTTTATCATAATTTAACAATGTAAAAACATTGACACTTTATATTTGATATAAACAAAGTTTCCTCCAGTGTTAATGAACGGAACTATCAAGTTGATATAAATATAAACCAACTTTATCTGTTAAAAGTTAATTTAACCTGCTTTTATCCCGTCACGCGACATCCACACCGCGAGAGGGCGCTGCTCTCAAACGTGAGCATTGCACTGAACCTGAGGACTAATGAATAAAATGATTGGCTCCTTGTTGCTCCAATCGAATAACAGACCGTCACCGCTCCGGCCAATCGCGTCCCTCCATGTAAGCCATGTGGGCGGTACCGGAAGCATGGTTGTTATTAGCCCACTGAGTGAGACAGTAGCATCCACAGCTCGTGAGCAGGATTTAAAAACAGAAACACACGTAGACTCCATTTAAACATCTTGTGTCTGTTGCTGATTCCCGAAGCTGCGACTTCACCTTTTAATCATATTCAACTTCAGGTAAGATTAAATCCCGCTGCGCTCGGTTAGCTCGCATGCTAATGCTAACACCCGGTGTAACAACAACAGCAGTGTTTCATGGGAGTGTTTCATGTGTCACCTCCAGGAGGCGCTCGTCCAGCCGTCGTCATGGGGGAAGTGGAGCTGTCCTGTCGAGCCTACGTGAAGATGTTCCTTCACGCGTCCCTGTTCCCACGGTGCAGCATCAACGGGCTGCTGCTGTCGTCCAGCTCGCCAGGGGGCGCTGTGTGCGTGACGGACTGCGTGCCGCTGCTGCACGCTCACCTGCCCCTGGCCCCCATCACCCAGCTGGCCCTCACACAGGTGGGCCCCCCCCCCCCCGCTCACTGGTCTGATGTACAGGGGCGGAGGGAGCGCAACGGGCAGCCAGTGGGGAAAACGCATTCAAATATAGAGAAAACATTCAAATAGAGAAACAGTCAAATATAGAGAAACATTCAAATATAGAGAAACATTCAAATAGAGAAACAGTCAAATATAGAGAAAACATTCAAATAGAGAAAACACCAAAGTGCTGAAGCTGCAGTTGCATCACCACCGACGAGCAGCAGACTCCAGTAACTTCACGTTGAACTACAGATTCATCACTTTTCCCTGGAAACATTTCTGGTGTCGTTCTCATTGCGTATTCTGAATCTCAGTGAATCTCTTTGTTCGCACGTCCGTCAAAGTACCTCAGACTCTCGGAGACCTTTTTAGTTTATCCCCTGAAGTGGCCACGTGTCCTATAATTACTCTGTAAGAAGCTGGATGGATGTTAATGTGTCTAACGAGCACAGAAACGATTAAAGACGTCCGTGGCGGTCGTGTGTTTCAGGTGGACGTGTGGTGTTCGCAGACGCAGCAGAGGATTGTGGGATACTATCAAGCCAACGCCTGTGTATCAGATAGTAGGCGAGTCACAGGTTTCTCTTCTCTCAGACCTCTTGTCAGTTCAGCCCTTTCCTTGACCTTTTCTTTTACTGTCTGGTGTTTTCATCCCCACAGCCCGACGCCCTGTGCACTGAAGATCGCGGATAAGATCGCTGAGCAGTTTGATAATGCTGTTCTGTTAATGGTAAGTGAATTTAACGCCATTAGTTTCCTTTGCTGCCTCAGTTCATTTGAAAATATCTCTGTTTTGTTTTCGCAGCTCGACAGTAGTAAGATGTCTGCAGACTATCGGGTTCCTCCCATCGTGATGTACGAGCGCAAAGATTCCAGATGGCTGCTCAAAGACAAACACACGTAAGAAACAGCTGCTGGGTCGGGGTTCAAATCAATTAACCTATTTATTTTAAATTTTCTGACAAAGTTCACAGGATCTTTTTATCATCATGTCGGCGTCTGAGGTTTTTACTCGTTAAACAAGATCAAAACTTGTTAGAAACTTCATACTTCACAGGAACCGGCTCCTCATGGAGTCAATGATCGGATCTAATTTGCATATTACAGAGTTTCTGCAGGGCCTGAAAAAGTCTTAAATACATTAAATTATTTTTAGGTCTTAATTATTTTAATGTTCATTTAACGCTTCTTCTGTCGTGCTTTAAAATAACAGTTTTTTTTATTCTCTACTCGGCGACTTAACATTTTCTTCAATTATTATTGAGAGTAAGTGAATCTGTGACTCTTGATTTTCCTTCATATCTGTCACACGTGACATGGATCTTAAGTTTCATTCATACGATCTTGATACGTCTTAAATTGATCTTGTTGAAACCTGCAGGAACATTGAATCAACACTTTGTTAAAACCTCTGTTCGCCTCCCTGTTGCTAAACTTCTGGAGCTCATGTCGGAGCAGACCCCCCCCCCCCCCGCTGCATTAACACTGATGTCCCATGTTGTTCAGGATAATGCTGCGGCAGTGGGAGGAGACTCGGGCGATAGCCGGTCAGATGCTGGAGTCGGGCGATCACATGCAGCTGGTGGATTTCGACGGTCACCTGGACGACATCACGAAGGACTGGACCAATCAGAAACTGAACACCAAGATAGCAGAGCTGGCGTCGCCGGCCAACGGGAACATCTAGAACTGTAGCGCCCGTTTTTACCAGAGTGCGGATTTATTTATGACCTGACCCGTCGTCCTCTTTATTTACAAATGTGATTTTCTTTTTCTTTCTTTTTTTATATAACCTGAAAACACCACACGTTCAACACAAGAGTTTAGGAAGACGTTTATTTTTAATGCTTTTTGTCAACTGAACAGAGACATGAAATAGAACAAGCTTAAGTAAGAAAATGTTTACAGATCGATAGATGATCTGTGTGTAATCCTTCACCCCCCCCCCACCCCCCCTCGTCAGACTGTGCCTTGTGGTCCAGACCTGCTGATCTGAAGGAGAAATCCACCTTAAATCCACATTTAACACTGTTACGCAACAACTGAGGCATTTCTCTCTTTCTTCTCTCTCTCTTTTGCCATTTGATTCTCTTACTACTGTTATTCCCACAGATATTACATGAAGCGGCAGAGCTGGAAAAAATATTAGAAACACGTAACAGTACGAACGTCCTGCAGCGAGTTCTCGTCTGTTGAAGCTCAGAAATGTGAGTTTTTGTGAGTAGCAGGTGATGATTCAGGTTGAAGCTTCATGAACATCTGAATCGATGCAGTTGAATCAAACTGGATTAGTTTTAGCTACGTGTACCTAATAAACTGCAAACTGAGCATTTAGCATCATGCGGCCCGCTCCTCTAAACTCCTGTTAAGTGACGCATGTGTTTTACAGACTATAAAAAAAGATGTTTTTCTGTGACTCACTCGCGTTGCTGCCTTTTGTCTGAAGTTTGGAAAGTGTAAAGTGTGGTTGCAAAGAGGAAACGTGCCACACAGGATGTGTTCTTACAAAGTGTCTCAACTCTGAGCTTCAACAGAGCGGTGTCACCGCAGGGCTGAACTTTTCACTTTAAGGTGTTTCTGTTCTACTGATCTCTTGTTATCCAGAAACCGTCAGAACGGAAACCGACGGTAAAACCTTGTCTGAACCATGTCAGAGTTCAGTGCAACTTTTAAAACACTAAGATCAAGTTTAACTCCTCTATAATATTAACGTAGTAATAACAATAACTCCTAAAATGCACTGAAATGTAGGCTCCTTTTTTCTGCCTGTTTCATCAACAGTGAAACTTTATTAAAGGACGACAGTCAAGCTACTTGTATTTACTCACGTCTGTGTTTCAGAACAAAAACATATGAGGTTTGTGTTTTAGATGAAGAGACTTTGTGATAACATAAAAATAGTAATATGCATTTTCTTCCCTCAATACTGTTCTACTGAACTACTTTCGATTAATATCACAGCTTCACATGTGTTTCCCTTTTTTTATTGTTAATAGTAAAATAATATTTCACAAGGTTTCTATAGTGCTATAGTATAAACAATTATAAGTTGGTAAAAGCTGTGGTTCCCAACCTTTGACCTCTGCGTGTAAACTGAACCGGGTCAAACAAAGTTTCTTTGTTTCATTAGAATAAACCTTTTAAAGGCCTGGTCAACAAACACAAAGTGATGTGATTGAACGTTGTGGGAGTCCTGGTCCTGCAGTTGGGAACCACTGGCTTGGGTTAAATGAAAAGAACAGATTTAACGTCACATTATTTAAAGAGTGAAGACGGCCTCTCAGTTTCGTGTAGTGCTTCCAGGCGACCACCTGGGGGGAGTGTGTCTTATTTGTGGAATGAACCCCTCGCGCGGCCTGGCGCGTTCAGAGCGTCGCCCACATGATCGTCTCGGACGTCGTAGGCGAAGGCACGGCCACCAGGTTCAGGGTTATTTCTCCCAGCGGCGACTGACTGGCCAGAGACTTAAAGAGGTTGATGGAGTTGCAGATGGAGCGAGCGTTCTGCACCTCCTGCTCTGCCCACGGCAACGTGATCTACAGCAGAGAGGAGCAGGTAAAGGTATCAACACTCTGTTCTGCACCTCCTGCTCTGCCCCACGGCAGCGTGATCTACAGCAGAGAGGAGCAGGTAAAGGTATCAACACTCTGTTCTGCACCTCCTGCTCTGCCCCACGGCAGCGTGATCTACAGCAGAGAGGAGCAGGTAGAGGTATCAACACAAGCAGCGCCGCTCTGGTCATTCTCTATCTTGTATTGTCTTCTACTCTCCAGCTAATTTCTTGGAAACTTTCCTCATATTTTCCTAAAAATGACCAAAAATCACGACAGACAGAGAAATAAAATCGTGGGAGATAAAAACAGTCGATGACGAAAAGATTGAATGTAAACGTCAGTGAGTGTTGAATTGAAAACGTGACGTGTTGAGGATCCCTCACCTGAGCGATGATGAGTTTCTCGGACGGTTCGTCGCTGTCGCTCAGCTCTTCTCCGAAACACAGAGTGAAGCCGCACTGAGGCGGCTCTCCTCCGTTTGAGCAGAACGGATCCAGCTCTGAACCAACGGGACACAAACGGTGACGTTAATACAACGATGATAAATTAGATTCTGAGTTCAAAACATCTGTAGATTTAAAGCTGACGGTTTATGGGATGTGTAGTTCCACTCTTATTTATTTCTAGAGAACTTGACATCTGGAACCAGAGTCGTTCTAAAACTGGTCGCTCACTGTTTCCCTGTGAAACACAAACGTTTAGCTCTTGGCCCAAAAAAGCTTAGTCGGCTCTGATTGGTTCCTGCTCTGATTGGTTCCTGCTCTGAAGTAAGATCCTGATCAGCTGTGAAGAACCAGTGGATCTGTTCCGCTGTTTGTTCTGATGCTGAGATCACTCACGTTGCTTGAAGGCGTCTCTGCTGAAGAGCAGCACCGGCTCAGAGTCTCTCTCCATCTTGTGCGGCCCCGACGTGGTCGTGTGCGGCCCCGTCCAGAAGACCCGCCCCTGGCAGTACCTCTTGCCGTACACCCCCTGCTGCGTGGAGGTCAGCACCACCCCTTTCTCCATGAAGGGCAGCAGGGTTTGCAGCGCCTGCAGCTCCGGGCCGGCCGACAGCGTGGAGGGCGGCTCCGGCAGAGGGATGCGTGGAAACCGGCCCTTCAGGACGTTGGACGGCGTCGGGGGAACGAGGGAGGAAGGGAGGTAGGTTATCCGGACATCAGAGCCCAGGATTTGGCGTCTGAGCACCTCCTTTCCTAAGTAGTGAACCGCCACGTTGATGGAGTCGCCTGGACACAGAAACACAAGATGATGCTTTTACCCTCAAAACAAAAGACACCCACTCACAATGTTCAGTTAATAAATCCTAAAAAACTGATTTCTACAAAATGACCACATGCAAAGACTAAATCTGAAGATAGCAAGGTGAAAACTGCCCATCATTTCACAGCAGCTGCACTTTTTCAGCTCGTTACCTTCGTACGAAGCAGGTACGCTCTCCTCATACCGAACATCCAGCTGGATCTCGTCCACCACTGCAGACAGAAGATAGAAGGACTATGAGATTCAGATTCTATAAGGTGAGGTGAGTAGCATCCAGACGTGTAAACACTGTACAGCTGTTTTCAGACGTGAACTCAAAGTGTTCCTCATACAGAAGCTCCAGAAGCCTTCAGGACTTCAGCTCTGGACACAGGTGGAACTCACCGTCTCTCTGGATGGTGACGGTGCTGTGCTGAACGGGCTCGTCTGTCTGGACCATGATGTCGCTCTGCTGCAGAATCTTGTCGTCACACTGAGAAGCAGAAAGACGGCAGCGGAGGAGACAGATGTTTAGAGACACTCGGGGGACAGGAGGTTTGTGTCGTGTCGTTACTTCACCAGTGAACAGGTTCATAAAACATTTGAATTCTCAGTTCATTTAGCCGTGTGAGCTTTGCAGCTGTAGAAGTCTGTGATAATCCAGTTTAAAATAGATGACTGGTTGTGTAAACACCTTTTGAAACCAGGGGGTGTGAGACACAAACACGAGTGACTCACCAGCTGAGACGTGACCACCTCCGTCTTTATCTGCTTGACGTGAACATCGTCGTCTTCGTCGCTCTCGAACTCGCTGCTCCTCCTCTTCAACTTCCTGGTGGTTTTCTTTCTGCTTTTCTCTTCAGGAAGCAACAAACCTGAAGAGACGAGAGAAGAAACGGTTCAAAACCTCTGCAAAACAACAAAGACTTGAAACAGTTTCACACACACGAGGATGAATGAGACACAGTTGTTTGTGTTGCTGGGTGTGTTGAGCTCTGATCTCAGTGTTGACTCATGTCTCTGCTGGATCCGTTCGTCTCTTAGGTTACGACTCAAAAACACAGAGGCGCTGAGAACCAGATGATTTTTAATAAAGTGTATTGAAGGATTTAAAGCCAGGATCAATAATAAAGTGGATTGAAATAGTGGTAGTTGAACTTTGGCCTTTTCTCACTGAGACAACACACGACAGCTCAGCAGGTTTATTTGAGCAGCAGCTGTAAAAACCTGATGTAATGTAACGTGAGGTGAGACGTTCAGGGCAACGGTTTCAAATCAGGAAAATTAAAAACAACTTCAGGAGAATTAAATCAAAATAATGGAGAAAACATAAGAAGGTGAAGTGATGTAATCGAACCTGAACATAAGAAAAATAAATCATGGTAATAAATCCTGTTCTGACGACTCTGAAGTTATTAGAAACTGAAAAGCTTCTTACGTTCTTTCATGAGAACCAATGTGATCAACCACAATCTGATCAAACACTATATTACAATAAGTTACACGTCATGTTGACTCATTCTGAAAGTAACAGGTTCCTCAGCGTCGTCCTGACTTTGATCTGATTATTTTAAAATTATATACGAGGAAAAAACATCAAAACAGCGAATCCTCAAATGTGAGAAGCTGAAAACTGAGAATCTTATTTAATTAATCAATAAATAATCAATAAATGATTTTACTGTGATCAAAATAGATTCATTATCTGTCCAGACACAACTTGATTATTCAGCAAATTGTTTTAGCACAAAAAAACTTCTCAGACCTGAACCACATTTAACTCTTTGTTAAACAAAAGTTAGAGATAAAAGTAGATAAAAAGTGAGACTTTAACAACTTGTTCTTCTTGTTCTAAACCTCTGGTATATATTATAAAGTACATTCGATGTTAAATATCATATTAAACAATGTTTCCTGTTTAAAGGAGATGGAGAACATTGTGCTGAGCCTGCTGTGGGACCTCAGGTAAATTCATTTAAATCCAACATATGTAAAGTCAGTCACGTGTGAGCGCCGTTTGTCTTTGGAAACCGTTTTTTTCTTCAGAACTCGTTTTGACAGGGACAGAAAGACGGACGGGGACGTGGACTGAGCGGTTCCTCTCACCCTGCTCGCTGAAGGGGACCAGGCGGTACACCTTGTACGGCTCGGAGATGTCCAGCTGGGCTCGCTCCATCACCTCCTCGAACTCCGGGCTCTTGTTCAGGGCGCAGCGCAGACGGGTCTTCCAGATGGCCGGGTTGTCCTGGCCTCCTTCCGACAGCTTCCCTTTGAACTCGGCCCACGCCTGCGGACATGAGAGGACACGCGGGTTCTGTTCAAGTCCGGCTGCTCCACAGAAGTTTGGTTAGAGAGTTTGTTTGGAGGGTTTCGACCCAGAAGGGCAGTCTGACCTTAAAGATGGCGGCGTCCTCATCTTTGCGGAAGTCCTGCTTCCCCGCGTGTTTCCACGGGATACGGAACATGGTTTTGGCCTCGTCGTCCCACTCCAGCCCCGAATACTTTCCACTGCTGACCTGCCGCAGGCGAAATCAGAAACACACACAGATTGTTTTCAACCAGGAGGAGAAACGCCTGCAGACACAACTCAGGGGAAACTAAAACCACAAGTAAAACATCCGGAGATGAAAATAAAAGATTAAAAACAATTAAATATCAGGAACATGGCGTGAAAACGATTAATCTATAGTTAGAAATAGACTTGCAATCAATCAATCGACAAAATAAATGATCGCCCGTTATTAAATAATCCTTTAAATTTAAAATAATTCAATCAGATTTGATATTTTCCAGCATTTTAAAAAACGTGAGGATGTAAATAAAAGTGTTTCTCTTTGTTTTCATACAACATTCGGAACGTGGAGCCCGACGAGCGTCTGTCAATCAAACTAAACCTGATTTACACGTTTTTTAAATGTGTTAAATCGTGTCGACGTGTTTCTGATTCACATTTACTTCATAGTGATGAGTAGATAATGAGCTTTCTGTGAACTATCCCTTTAAATTGGTCATGATGTTTATCTCCTGGTTTCCCTTTTCCTTCTACCCCCCCTCCCTCCCCTCACACACACACACACACACACACACACACACACACACACACACGCACTCTCTGCCTCTCTCTCTCTCTCACACACACACACACACACACACACACACACACACACACACACTCACCTGATCGATCATCCAGGTTCTCAGTCGTCGCGTGCAGCGCATTCTTCCTGCGGCCATGATTCTTTTAAAATCTGAAAATAAAAACAAAACAAAAAACTGAAACCAACCGGAAACCGACACGTTCTCACTATAACACGTCAATTACACTTTCATTAAAGTGTGTAATTAAAGTGTCCAAACAAACAATAAGATTATATGAGTAAATAAAAAGGTCAAATAGCGACTTAATGACGTGACAAACAGAGACAGCTTTGACCCCCCCCCCCCCCCCCCCGTCAGATAAACACCCACGTTAAAAACAGACATTTCTAAAATTCAACGGAGTGTGGTTTGACACACAAACACACAAACACACAAACACACAAACACGTTTCCACACTTCACTTCACAAGTTTTCTTCTCGTCTCAGTTCGTGAGAATAAACAACGAGTGAATGAAAAGCGACCAAAGAAGAAGTAACCCCCCCCCCCCCCCGTGAGTCGCCGTGAATCCCCGAGAAACACTCACAACAACCCGGATCCGGTTCGGTTCTGGAGAAGAGACACAACCGTGCCGTTTACCTGCGGTTCCCTCGGGAGCAGCGGACACACGCACCTCCTGTGGCCGCCTCTCAGACACTCTGCAGCGGATCCGCGCACCGAGGCAGCCCGCTCCCTTTCTGAGAAGTCACGTGACTTAGTGGAAGCGGCGTGCTCGAGGCCGCCGCCGCCGCCAGGGGGCGACAACGCACAGAGACGCTGCTTCACACTGAAGGATTCAGATAAAAATATTGTTTTACTTTCTGTTTTTTCACGTTCTCAGCGCAAAGGTTTAAGAAAATGTCTCAAAAATACGATTCATTCATTCATTTGATTGATTTCGAACGTGTAAATGAAAAAGAGAAATTATATAAATGTGTTAAAAAAGGGTTATTTACAAACAATGATTTCATCTACATATTCAAAGTACAAACTTATTTAATCTCAGCCTTTCTCCATAAGTCATTCATGACTAATTATCTTATACCAACCAGCTTCTTATACATCTATAAATATGTTACTTATATATATATACACACATACTGAACTCTTACTGTATTTAATCCACAGATTGAGATTCATTAACTTCTCCTGGTTGTTCGGATACTTTGAGTCTTACAATTCAAATGTGTTAGAGTGTTAGATAAATGTCGGACAGTAAAAGTACATTTGCCTTCTTGTCTGTAGGAGTAAAAGTATGAAGTAGTATGAGAAGAACATTTCAGTCAAACAAAAGTCCCTCTAAATTAAACTTAAGTACATTATCTGAGTAAATGTTTCTAGTAACAAACACAACTTGTTCATTTCGTGCCAAAATAAATAGTTTGATTGAAAAGTGTATAACGACAAAATCTCTCAACTGAGCCAAAAAACTGTGAGCGAGTGAGTCCAGAACAAATCCACATTTCAAAATAATCATATACTTTATTTGAGTTTGATTGATTCATCGTTTATAGAGAACATTAAAACCCTCCAGACAGTGAATAATAATATTTGTTTATATAATTTTTCAGAATACCTTTCCCCTGTTCAGATATATAAATTTTAACGTACATTATGTGCATAAGATAAATCATAAGATTCTTATAATATTCAAATAAAACACAGATACATTCGTTTTAACGTTTTTGTAAAGTTTACATCATGCATCACACGACCTGAGATGAAGTTCCAACATTTTTAAGACTCAGCGAGAAACAGTAGAAGATAACGAAGAATTGTTTCTTATTCAAAATCAATTTTCTCTTTATGATCAACAAGGAAAAAAATATAGATTTTTTTAACATAGAAAACAGCAGAAACGACAGAAATCGGACTCGTGACTCGTGACGTCACCGAATGACGACTCAAAGTTCTTTGCAGGTGATTGGATCGACCTCTCGCTCGTCAGCAGTCGGACTCTGTGGAGGTTTTTGGTTTCAGATCTTTCTTCCCGGAGCCCGGCGCTGAGGAGCTGAGCAGGAATCTTCATTTGTTGCGCGGAACCTTTTCTCCGAGAGGAACCTCACCCAGTTTCTGTCAGGAAACAAAAAAACAAATCTTACTTAGTCACCGAGATCGAGATGATTATTTGTTTCCAAAGAGAGGCCGCAGCACCAGCACCAGCACAACCATTACAAAGTGTGTAATGTTGAGCACTTTTGAAAAGAGGTGAGAGATTTAAATTTGAAAGGTAACTAGCCATGTTGAATTTCTGTTACTGGCCCCGTGATGGAAATGTAATCAAGCTCCTCGGCTAAATTTGGAGTCGACATCGGACAAGCTGACTTCTTGGAAACCACTGAGGATCTCCGCTGCTGGTTTGGTGAGTCGAACCAGTCTTATTTAAAAGTCTGAATGCTGTGCCAGACATTAAAACAACACGTCTTAATCTGTCATGCTAGTGTCACGATACAACGGCCTAAATTAGATCCTATTGTTGTGCAACATATTCGTAGCCAAGTGTTAACAAGTGGGCGTCCAACATAAGTATCACATTTATTAACAGATAATTAAAATGGGTCTTTCAATGCTCCACAGTCAGATCTGACGTGCGGCTCGTTCCTCCAGTTGAACCTCGTGGACTCCGAGCGTCTCACCTGGAGCAGGCGAGCGTGATACACGTTGTCGTCCTCGCCCTCCCCTCTCTGCACGTCCACCTGGTATCGCTCACAGGCTCGAACCAGCTCCACGGCGTCGTACTGCAGAGCCGGGTCCACAGAGTGAGCGTTGATCAGACTCACCAGGTACTCGCGGTAGTGTCTCCTGAAGCAAGGGAGGGAACAAATGATTAAATAGATAGATAGAGAGAGAAAGAGAGAGAAAGAAACAGAGAAAGACAGAAGGACGGACACTCACTCGCAGAGTCCAGCTTGTCCTGGCTGTGTTTTGAGGCCACACGGTGAATCGCTGTGTTGACCTCCTTCGTCTTTCTGCTCCATCACTCCACAAGTGTCTGGTTCAGAGACGAGAAGAACTTGAAACACAGATTTCTCCTGAACAAAGTTTACTTTACTTTGTGTATTTTTGTGTTGTTCTTAAACAATGAGACCCCAGACAAGACGAGTAGAACACAGATGTTTTACCAGTTTGAGTTCCAGTGGAAGGATCCGTGTTGAACTCCACTCCGCTCCTCTGGAAGTGGAAAAACAAATCTATGAATTCTAATACCAGGTTTGTGAGTGAGTCAGAGTGGAGAGTTCAATTCAACAGGACACATGATCAGGGATGGAAACACAACCGTTGTTATTAACACACTGATGATGCTTTAATTAACAACACAATTAATTTTCTACTGATCTTATGTTTATTCTGTTTATTCTTTCGTTTTCAGGAAGGAGAGAGTTTCCAACAGGAGCTGATGTTGGAAGGAAATGTAAAATACTTTTTAAAAAAAGTTAGTTTACTCTTAAGTCATCAAGTGAAAGCTGAGATGTTCTACAAAAGAAAGAAAGAAAGAAAGAAAGAAAGAAAGAACCACCAGAAGGTCCCAAACAACAAAACTAGAGATTTTCCTGATTACCTGATTTCATACACACGATAACAAATCGAATATTTATGCTTGTAGACTGATGTAAAAAAGCTATTTGAATAAGTGGCTATGGGGAATTTTCTGGCATTTTCTGTGACATTATGATCTCAACCATGAACAGCAGCGTTACCTGCAGCAGGGCCTGGAGTCTCGGTGGTTCCCAGTCTCTCAGATAGAAGAGACAGTCTCGAGGGTGATGTGCATGTAGACCGGGGATACTGCACTGAGGCTTCGTACATCCCGTCTGCACGAGACACAGAATAAATACTGATGAGGTCCAGAACTTGAAAAGGCAGCATGCTAAGATGTATTTTATGTGTTTGCACTTAAAACTGTTCAAACTGTTTTCTCCAATGTTCGCTCGTTGTTTACAGATCGTGATTCCTCTCCAAGTCTCTAATAATATCAACATAACAACTTCTCCTCTGAGGGTTTTTAGTTAACTCTGCTTTTCGTTTCTCAGCCTTTTTCCTCCAGATGGTGAGAAGTCACTGAGGATTCTGACAAAGCCTTCAGGACAGTGTTCAGTGTTCTCCTACGACCTCCTTGGCTTTTCAAACATTGCCAGTTAATTAGTTTTTAACGACCTCGAGCGATTGTGTGACAGATGCTGATACACGACAGAGGCACTAACTAAGATTTCCTGTTGCCGTTCCCGAGGCTCCAACTGTGACACTTTGCCGATGTGCATCCACCTCACCTTGTGGTACGGGTTGTTGCAGCCGCTGCAGAACTGGTACCTGCACTGGGAGCAGCAGAAGTGCATGCAGCCGCCTTTGGTCAGGTCGTACTGGAACCTACAGTGAGGACAGGCTGCAAGAGACCACAAACAAATGTGTTCGTCCTGTTAATGAAATACTAAAAGCTCGAGTTGAATCAGAAAGCTCGGGTCAGCAGGATGAACATCTGCAAAGTATGAATATACAGATTTACTTATCTAAAAGTAGGAATATCTCACTACAACAATCATTACAAGAAGAAGTCAAGCTTTCAAAATTAGCAAAAGTTTCAAACGTAAAAGTTATCACGACATAGAATGACTGTAAAAGATTACAGCTCCAACAGCCTGTTGCTTCCATCATCAATTCATCCACCAATAAAAAAAACAACATCCACTTTTTTACTCCCTTATCTCTGTATCAGGACCAGCCCGTAAAAACCAGTCTGACAAACACTCAGGACGATAAATGAGTAAATCAACCCAGTAACAGTGGATAGTTTTAAATGAAAGTACGAGTCAGGATGTAGAAATACTGAAATGAAACTTGTGGTTTAAGGTAAAGTTAAGTTCGCAGCGACTCACTGATGCCGTTGTCTCTCAAATAGCCGGCCAGGCCCTGCCTCTGGTACTCGGGGTCGTTCTCCCTCTTCCACTGCTGGAACTGCTCACAGGACAGGTTCTGGTGCTGAGGCTCCCACTGACACCAGAGAGAGAGAGAAAGTGTCAAAGTTCTGTGTCAGAGGAACTTTTCATTACTTTCAATTGAACATCAGTTGCTACATGTGATGAAAAATGATAACAAACAGAACTAATACTCACAGGTTTCTTGCACTGGGTACAAAAACTTTTGCGACATGACGGACATGTGACTTTCAGCTGGTCTCCATCGTTGATAAACCCAGAGATGCACTGACGATGTTAGACGGACGAGAAATGGTGATTATTTTACATTCATTTAAATTATTGACACATATTCATACATACGTTTTATTCTCCCATTATTTATTCTCTGTTTTTATTTATCTAGCCGGTAAAAAGAAAACGCCCAAATAAAAACAGTTTGTATTTTCATATTTCTAATATACAAATGGTTAAATGACACGTACACGTACAATATTTGTTTGACTTTCAGATAAGAGTCTATTTATAAGGATGTTTATGACTTTTGAATAACAAATCATGAACTCACGTGACAGCACCAGAGGAACTTTGGGTCTTTCATGAGAGCGTGCTCCGTCAACTTTTTATGAAACAGCTCGTACACTTCAGGCTCCAGACAGTCGCGCAGCTGCAGAGACAAAATGTTATTAAAACAATTTAAAGCATTATTATAAATATATTCTGTATATATGTATACAAGTGTCTTTCTGAACATACTCAGTATATTGATGCTCGTCTTCCTCAGCTCACCTGTATGTCCAGTGTGGAGAAGTAGCTGTCCAGTTGTTCGGGGTCATTGATGTCGGGCTCTCCACAGACGGGACACACCATGTCTCTGATGTGTTTATCTCTCACAGCGACGGTGAAGTGCTGACCGAAACACTCTTGACACACCGAGCACTGGCAGGAAGTCAGAGACTGCATCTGGAAAAGAAGAAACAGATGTGGAGGAAACGATGAACGCCCCCTGCGCAGATGAGAGCAAATCTACAGAAGTCGGAGTTAAAAGAAGCGACTGGATAGCGTTTAAAATAATACAGGGGCAAGACAAATTCTAATTACTTGGTTTCTGCATAAAACTTTAATAAAATGCGACCTGATCTTCAATCAACGTCTTAAATATACACAAACACAACGTGCTTCAGCTAAAGAACGGAAATTATAATATTTTGTGCAAAAGGTGCTGGTGGAAAAATCCCTGGATTTGGCGTCAACATCCTGAAGTAGAAGTTTCCAGAAACAGATTCATGTGAGCGTCCCGTCACTGACTCACCTTGCACCGAGGGAAGATGCACAGGCAGCACGGACACTCATTCTTGAGGAGACGCCTGATGAAATCCTTGTCATGTGACTCCTTCACAGCTTGAACCACATCCTCCAGGGAGTAGGTGACATCTGGCTCTTGAAGCAACGCCAGCACCAGCTCACAGCGCCCCCAGCTGGGCAGGTCGTACAACGCCAGCAGCCGCCTGCACATCCTCTGAGGGGAGGAGGACAAGGGGTTAAAGTACATTAACACCACACCCCAGATATGAAGGAATGTTTGTCTATTTCAGTACATAACACGTTTTCACACGTACAAGATTTGAATATTAAAACCGTTGGCTTCTGTAATTTGCCGCACACCGACCTGTTTGTCCGGGTTTTTGGGATCAATCGGCGGCTCGAGCTGGGTGGTCCAGATACGCTGGTGGAAAGGCTCCAGTAGGGGGCGCTGAAGCAGAGACAAGGCCCCTTTGACCTCACCTCCACTCAGCCGCAGAGCCTCCTCACACTGGGTCACATCCCTGAAGCCCAGAGAGTGGAGCTCCCTCATCTGGGCACGAGGACACAAGAAGGAAACGCCCAGGCAGATGTTTACAGATGTGATACAGGAAGTGTCTAATACGCTGGAATCGAGGTTGTAACCCTCTTAAAACCTCGATCAGGAAGTCACTCACCAAATCTTACACAACCGCAGTAACTGTTCGAAACCACAGGAATTTATTTCAAGGGGGGAATTTTCTTTCGTAACTTGAAAACAAAAGTTCTATTTATTCTGCAAATGAAGCGTTTTCATATCAGAAAACATAAACTCTGATATGTGTCTGTGAAAAGCTCATCTCAATAATATCGTTCAGGCTCTACAGACATTGATGTGTCAGCGTATGTGACACACAACTGTTTTAACACTGTAACCACATGTATGTAACTCTGTGTTCTCAACCCTCCCCTGCCTGTGTAACTTCTTTCTTTGTGAAGCCCTTCCTAACTCGTGGATGTGGTACTTCTTCTTCTTCGTGTCAGGCTCTGCTCATCAACCACGGTCGAGATGGTCGTGCAAGGCTTCACTCCCAACGCTCCACAGAACCGTCTTTGTTCTGACTCATCTGTTCAAGGTCAGTAAGTGGGAGCGACTCAGGAGACGTCCTGTTTTCTCACAAAATGTATTTCAGCACAGAACAGACGTTCAGGGAGTGAAGGAGGAAACTTTCTCCTTGTTCACACTCACCAAACAATTAAACTCGTGTTCATCAAGCTGCTGGTTCAGGGTAAAGGAAAGCTGCATAGTGTTACTTGACACCTTGTCTATCTGGAGGTGTCTGGTTGACAGATTCATTTTCCCACCTTGGCCTGTCGGTCTCTCAGCAGCTGCGTCACGGCTCTGTCGGTGTCTCCTCCCGCTGCTAACCACGCCAGCTTAGCCTCGGCTCTGGACAGCTTCACATCTTCGACTGTGGCGCTGGGTTCGCTCTCCGCCGACTCCTCTCTGTCTCTATCCACCACGGGTTGTATCCCAGAATCCCCTGTCTTGCAGTTCAGCTGGACGGACGCCGCCATAGCGCAGATTTCATCCAGCAGGTGAGGCAGCTCTGACGTCAGCCAATCACAGGGGTTGACGTTGCTGCCGCCGCACACGCACAGGGCCGCGTACACCTCCTCCGGGCTGACATCTTGTTTTTCTGCTTCCTAGGATGGAGGGTTTATTATTATTAATTATTCTGTGTTAGATTTGTTGTCACGTGGTTGTGTCCCCTTGAAGACTGACCCTGATCTGGTGGATGAGGCTGAGTCCGTCCTCCCTCATCATCTGTTGTCTCTTCAGCTCCAGGTTCACTCCTGGACTCGCCGTCGGCTTCACGGCCGCCGCCTGAGTTTGATCCTTAGTGACGGACGGCGGCTGCTGAAGAGACTGAGGCACCGAGTCGCCAGGAGAGTCTTTACATGGCAGGCTGCACATCTCACACACCGTGGGCTTGGTGTTCACATAGGTGCAGAACTGACAGGTCCACTGTGAAGGAGAAAGAAAAGAAAGACAAATATATTACCAGGTTTTTACCAGATGAAGAGTTGTTCATCGTTCAAACTGTTTTTGCAGCATGAGATTACAATCGGCTGTTTACCTGCTCATACAGTATTAACTACCTGAGCAGGGAGTAGAGTGACAGGGAGACAAACCTTTGTGTTGACATCAGACTGAGATCCAGAGCTGGACGGGGCCGGGGCGACAGGCGGGCGAGTGGCCAGACGAGGGCGCTCACACACCTCGCACAGGATGCTGCTGCCCTGGTTCATAACAGTGCAGCTCTTACACTGCCACTCTGAGGGAACAGACACACACACGAACACACAACAACATCCTTACTGCTCCGCTGCTTCGTACCATCACTTTGGTTCCTCAACAGGTTTTGCTTCTACATTTTCCAGGTTATTATTCAGACGATAATGATTTAGTGCTCGATCTAGTTGAAATATGACACATGGGATTTTCCTGAGATTAGATTTAAATTAAAAAGAGTAAATAAATATTTTATTACATGATATTATTGCAGTGTTAAAGTGTTTTCATCTTTTCCCTCATCTAAAGCACAGTTTGTAACTTGAATTAATCACGTGCTGCATAAATGAAGTTTATGGTTATTGTGTCTCACCGGTGTTTGGTGAGGTGGGAACTGAACTCTCTTGAGCGGTGGAAGCAGCCGTGGAGAGTCGAGGCCGCTCGCAGGTTGAGCAGAGAACAGCTCGCATCTCGTTCACCGTGGTGCAGTGTGCACACGCCCAAGGAGACAGAGACAGACTGAAAGAGGACGGAAGAAGAAATAAAATCACATTCAGGGTGTCGTGTAGCCATTGTTCCAATAAGAGACGTTTGCTTTATTCTGCAGTGGCGGAGAGAGACAACCTGTACATTAGGCTTCACTGGAGTTCTTAATTTTGCTTCTTGCTTCGGAGCACATATATCATTCACTTATATTTCTGTCAATAAGCTCTTATGTTTAACATCCTCACCTGGCTGTTTTGGCTGCTGCGAGGACAGACCTGTTGTGTCCTTTGCGGTCGGGGTGAGAGTGAAACAGTTTGTCACAGTTCAGACACAACCTCTGGACACAGGTGGAGCACTGAGACTGGACAGTGGAAACACCACAGATACCGCAGGTCTCTGTGGGGAACAAACACACACACACCATAAACAACCATACAAGTTAAAAACTAACTCTACCTCTGATTTAAGGCCGGTTGTGATGTGGCATACCCAGTTTGCTTTTCTGTATTTTGTCTCTCTTGTGAGCGGCTCTGGAAGGGTGGCGATGAAAGAGCCCATCACATGCGTCGCAAAAGGCCCGACTGTCACATGAGGGGCAAACCAGTGACGAAGGGCTACCACACAAATTACAAGCTGCGAGAGATCCTGGACACACAAGCAACAAAGGATGTAAACGATACTTAGCTGTTGCCTCTGGGAACGATATTCAATGTTACTGGTACAAATGAAGGATAAATGAGCATCGAAGCCACATTTTGATCGGGTTTCACTTTTCGTTTCTCTGGTTTGGCAGCAGCTCACCAGCTGACGGCTTCAGGGGCTGTCCCACGGGGCCCGGAGCAGGTTTGGGTGAAGGAGAGAGGACCTGTGGATTGTCTACCTGCTGCTCCTCCGCAGGCGGAATAACCACAGAGTCATTCACATCCGCCTCCTAAAGAAACAGCATCACAGTAAAAACGTTTTTCACGTTAAATGTGTAAAGCTTTGGAAGAAAATAGTGAAAAATAAAACATTTAAACTGATTAAATCGTGAGTTGTGAAGTAAAATACTGATTCATAGTAGATGAAGACGTAGATGAAGGGTAATGTAAACAATTACTAACAGAAATGAAGAAGAACACGAATGTTTGTACAGACCTGCTGCTCGAGAAATGGGAAGATATCTTTGAAGTGTTCTAGGTGAGGATGGGTGCCCTGAACAAACAAATGGAATATGGTGAATTACTTATAGAATTTGCAGCAGTGGGATGATTGACAGCGCTCAGACACGAACCTTAACGATCATGTCCACCTCCGTGCGTAAGGTCATGACCTCCAGCGTCACTGCGGCAACTATTTCAGAGTCTGGTTGGCCGACTTCATCCGGAAAACTGAGGCCATCGATTTGCTGGTTGGTGTAACCGTAGAGGAAGAGGACTCTGCGGCCTCCCTGTGAGAGGAGAGCTTTGTTCAAGAAGCTGGTTGACCCATATACACACACCTCTGACTTCATAATTTCACTTATTTCTTTTTAAATGTTAATTTCTGCACAAAATAGGGACTCATAAAAACGTCAAACCTGCGCTAAATGAAATGTTTAAGGCAGAACTATTCAACCTGTCAGGTTTCCCTCACCTTGATGGCGTCCACCGTGGTTCTGAAGACCGGGTTGTTGTGCTTGACGCTCCTCCAGTATTTGGGCCGCGCGGGGAAGGTCAGGTTACAGCCGTACTTCTCCAGAATACCCAGGGCCTTGACCAGTCTGCTCAACGACTCCAGGACCTGTTGTGGAGATGGAAGTTGCTGAGTCGGTAAAGTCCTGAGGGTCACTACACTTAAATAAAAGGTCAAGGGTCAAACTATATCTATACAACAATGTCCAAGTCCGAATTACTTACTACTAACGCGTATTTATGGAAAACAATGATTTCTTATTTTTTATGTGTTGTACTTTTACAGTATAGTCTTGTAAAATAAATGTTTTTGAGTCTCCATCTTTCTTTTTCTTCACATTTTGTCCTTTTTTAAACTTTAAAAAGAAAACTTTACCATCACATGTCAGCAGGTTAGTTATTTCTTCCCTCTCATGCTCAGATATAAGATTTTCCGATTTTACGACATTTAAAAAAAACAATACAAATTTTCCAGGTGTGTTATTCTGATCTGAAACGAGAGAGGCCGACCTCCTGCTTGCTGCGGCTGGCGGTGTTCTCCCTCAGCATGTCCTCGGCTGTGAGGTGGCGGTACTTCTCCGACAGCGGCAGAGCGATGCTCGCCATCGTCTGGACGTCGGCCTTCACATCCTGGGCGACGCCGGAGGAGGACAGGACGGACTGAGCTCTCCTCCGGACCTCGTCCATCTGCACGGAGAGAGAGCTGCTGCTCATCGCCGCTGAAATGACAACATTTGAGTATAAGTTGATTTTTAAATGATTTATCACCAAAAAAAAGACATTTTTGGCACATTCCACATATTGATGCAGTACAAGTGTCTCATTAAACACAAGTCATTGTAAGAGACAAACCTAAGAAAGAGGGATATTCTGTAGGGTGAAGGAAGGAAACTTTTATTCTCAATACCAAATGCAGAAAGTTAAAAAGTACACAGATCCTTCCTTCCTCCAGTTGTTATCTATCGAGCGTCCGAACTCAACCTTGTGTACTCAACGTGTACTTCCTCTGACTTTACTCCATGTTCTGTCCTCCTGGGTCAGGGAGGCTTTAAAAACATACTTTTAAAACATCCTATAACATTAATAAATTAGATTCTCAAGAGTATTTCACTTCACAGAACTTAACTTGTGCTCATAATACTGTCAATTCTTATGCAATAGCAATATTAGTAGTATTATAAATTACATTCTGAGTTAATCGTGTACTTTTTGAGACATTGACAAAAGGCACCAGTCTGGATTATTTTTTAATTAAAAAGTACATAAAAACCACAACAAGTAAAACGAAACTGATACGACATTTCTTCAGGGTGCAAGTTGTCAGTATGTGGCTAGAAAGTATATTTAAGTATATTTAATTCATAATTCATAAGCATATGAAGCTGCTGGGGGAAGTGCAGGTTAATAATAGTTCCCCTCAGTGACAGTAAACAGCTGCAGGTGAGACGGGTCAGAACCGTCGTGACGCTCCTCAGTCGGACCGGAGTCCTCGGAAGAACCGGGTCTGTCCCTTTCCACGTGTCTCGTGTGACAAGTTGCATTTTAAAGACAGAAATCAAAGCTGACAACAACATTTCTCGATAGTTTGAAACCGAAACTTTGAGGAGACATCGTCCCCGCTCGGTACCTGACGTGTCCAACGTGTCCCCTCGCGGTGCTTCCGTCCGGACTGAGGGCGACCGGTCCTCCGTCGGGGACAGGAGATCAGATAAAGTGTTTTAAAGCTGCTGAAGTGTCATCCTCACTCAGCTTGGAACTGACTGGAGATCAGCTGCTAGCGTTAGCTTCAAACCCGGAAGTCCACTCCGACGTTTAGCGTCTCGGCTCCACTTCCTGTTTCAAAATAAAAGCAAGGGGGGAGTTTCTTGCTAATTAAAAAGCAGTCGTCTCCAAAAAGTTTGTTAAAAAGTTCATTAGAATCTTAAAAAACGTTTTTTGTTTTTTTTTAACTTACTAAATAAGGACTAACACGTAGTTTTAAGGATTTCACAGGTTTGAGTCTGGAGGAAGTCTGTGTGGAACCTGCAATTCACCGAGTGGCCGCTAGAAGCTAAACAAAATAATAATTATGATATGGTGTTCACAATATTATCTCGGTCTTTCAACACTTTATTGTTTTCATACTAAAAACCAAACTAAGAATCCAAAAAACTAATAAGAAAAAAGTAAATAAGATTTGGTGTTTATATATTATTTATGTATTTCTACATTTAGATTGTTTCCGTATAAATCATTGGATTTGGTGTTTAAAGTATATTTCTGTGTTGATAACTTCTGTATCTGTACATTTACTGTTTCCTCCTCGTGTCGGTGGTGGGAGTCAGTTCTGCATGTGACGGAAGGAGGGGGGGGGCAGTGGGAGGCGCAAACTGGTCCAACTGGTGTAAAATCGAAAGTAACGTGCAGAAGGAAATACACGAACTACAAGGTAACGACCCAACCGCCTCAACTTTCAGATCCACTCTTCACACTTCATACTGTTTCTCATTGTTTCGTCTTTATCTCGTTTTGCAGCGTCGTCATGTCGAAGGCATCGAACCTGAGGATCAGACCCGAGGCTGCAGGGAAGGTGAGGGGGAGCCGCTCGGCCCGTTCAGGACGGACACACACAGACACACACACACACACACACACACACACACAAGTCAAGGTGCTAAAGGATAGAATGAACTTTACCGTGGAGACGATCAGTTTGTGAAACGTGAAGCGTTTTGAGAAACGTCGGTAAACGATCGGTAAAGTTCCCCCTGAGAGGAAAGCGAAAGTAAATCCAGTGAATTTCAGTTTTTAGTGTAACGTGACTCAGCAGTGAGGATAGTTTCTGTCTCGTGTTCCCTGCAGGTGGAGAAGGTCCAGCAGCACCTGCACCGTGAGGTCTGTGCAGCTTCCTCTTCTTAAGTTCATGTATTCAAAAGGAAATCTCTTTGTTCCTGAGCTTTGTGAATAACGTGATTGTTTTCCAGGCAGAGAATCTCTTCTCCACTGTCATCCCAAAGAAGATAACTCAGCTGGATGCTCTGCTCCAGGTCAGAAAGTTCAGTTTCCATCATATCACACTTTGTATGGACGTGTGAGACCCTCAGGATGTAGGATCTCTCTAAATCAGGGGCCAGTTACATGCATTCATGCACAGTTCCTGATTCTGTAAGATGCCCATTGAAGTAATTCCTGTTTTCTAGAGCTTTGGATAAAGACACGTCTTTGAAATTAGTTTCTTATTCAAGCTCATTGTGTTCTTCAAAAGAAGCTGAGGACATACAAGTTGTTTTCAGACATGAACTCTGAAGATCCGTAGAACCGGGTCGGGACTTTCTCCAGAGTTTGTCTTTCACAGCAGGAGATTCTCCGCTCAGCTATAATGAAATAAAGTTGAAAAATAGAAGTTAACACCTGTGGTTCCTGTTCTTCTGTCCCCGTTTACAGGACGGTGCCTTGAACGTGGACGCGTCCTCACTCCTGGCTCCGCTGGACATCCCCATACCTGACCCCCCCTCAGCAGAGGAGGTGAGTGCAGAGCAGCTCCACACAGTCGTCTTTCAAAACAACAACCTGAACAGAGAGAATTCACTTCACCCACTTATTTCAGATTAAATTAAAATCAACCATTCCACATAGAAACTGTGGAGTCAGCTAGTCTGGTTTCTGTCATTTATGGGAAGTGGGAACATGTCGTCCATCTTTATTTACAGTCTATGGTATAACTTATTGAGGCAATGCTAACGTTATGTTGTAATAACACCATTTCATAGTGACATTCCATGTGATTGGTTCATCGACACAAACTACTTTGTGAATTTATATAAGTTTATAAAGTTATATAACATGTTGTTAGATTCACCTTTAATCGGTTTTGCAAAAGCAAACATGACAAACTATGTGAAACTGGTTGTGCAGGAAATGGAGACCGACAAGGATGAAGAGGGCGAGAAGAAGAAGAAAGGTACGGAGTTTTATTTATTTTTATAAGGTGTTATTGTCGAGGCTGAGATTTAACAAACTCGTGACTTTTCACCTCCAGCTCCAAAATGTGGCTTCATCAAGGGGAACGAGAAGATCATGTTGGCTTTGGACAAAGTGAAACCTGAGATCATTGCCTTCAGGGGGATCATCACCACGGTGAGTGCAGAGATGAACGCTGAGCCCAGGATCTGCATTAAAACACTGAATAATGTCCACAGAGTAAATATGAAAATGTTTAAATTCTCATTTCACGAAGTTAAACTCACTCGTGTTGTTTCCCTTCAGGTTTCCTGCTGGATTCAACATCTCATCCCCAAAATAGAGGATGGAAATGACTTTGGAGTCGTCATTCAGGTGCATGTTCCTTTCAAAAGTATTGATCAAAACGATGGTATTTAAAAATGTTTAATCTTGATCATCTGCTAATATCATATATGATAGTTTTGTGTAACTCTGGTTTCGTTACCCTGTGATGTAGTTAATATCTAAATCACACTCCAGCATTCTTTTTTTAGTCTAATTAATTTGAAAAAAAAACAAGTGTAAGTTGAAATTATTTATTGCGATATAACGTCATTATCGCTAATTGCTTTTCATGTGATAATCTGGTTGTCTGATATCGTAACTTATTTTAGTGTAAGTGTTTCATTTCTGCTAATTTTTCCACCACAGGAGAAAATCTTGGAGAGAATCGCTGCTGTGAAAACCAAAGTTGACGGTTTTCAAACAAACATCAACAAGTGGGTTGGATGTAGATATTTGTTATAAGTGTAATGATGTAAAAAAAAAAATGTAATTTTGGTCGATATGATCACAAATGTTTCACTTTTCCTAGTTTAAACTTTTAAAAACACATTTTGTTTTTCTTGTTTTGAAATGTAGGTACTTCTCAGAAAGGGGAGACGCTGTCGCCAAAGCTGCTAAAGAAACTCATGTGGTGAGTTTAAAATGTTCTGGGCTTCAAGTCATTCATAGTTTTTAATATCAATATTTAAAGAGGCAGAAATTAAGTATCACATTCCCAAAAAGTTCTGAACTCTCCGGCTGAGCGAATCCATGATCAAATGGATCTTGATGTGTATAACTGACATTCTCTCTCTCTCTCCAGATGGACTATCGCTCGCTCGTCCACGAGAAAGACGACAGCATCTACGCCGAAATCAAAGTGATTGTTCTCGACCTCCGCGGCTTCTACGTGAGTCCGTCCTTCCTCCTCTGAAACGTAAACCGTCGCATCACGCTGCACCAACACATTCAAATGTTTTTTATTCCTCCCTCTTTACTTAAGGTCGAGATTTTTGACATCGTCAACAAGAATCTGGACAAGGTGACCAATCCGAAAGGAGAGGAGAAGCCGTCCATGTACTGAAGCTGGAGGTGATGAAGAGGAGGGACACATTCTTCACAGCTGGATCTTCAGCCTCACTCGACTCTCGGCTCAGAGAGTTCCACTCGGTTCAATAAACATGAGTTTTAACATTTTCACTGATTTCAACTTGTCCAAATGCAAAACTGCAATAAAAAATTAAGAAAGAATGAGAGTCACTGATTTATTTGTAACAAAACTTTTTAATAAATGTGATTCATTGTTAACGTCTCATTTATCTTTTTTTTTCATTTTTTATTAACAAAATCAATGAGGAATCTCGCCACAAAAATATTTTCCTCCTTAAAAGATCAAGAGGAAAGACCAACAACAATAATAATGATTTAAACAACTAAGAAACACAACGTAGACGAAGCAAAACACAAGTGTCCCTGGGATTCAAACTTCAGGACCTTCTCCTCCAGGTATGAGCTGTAAAACAAATTTATATATTATAGGAAATTAATTTAACTGTGAAGGTCTAAAACTTAATTCCTCTAAAATCTGTACAAGCACAGCTAAAAGGTGACGTGAGTCCATAAACCATAAGAAATGATAAAAGTACTGAAAGTGCTCGTTTATAAATTATAAATCAGACATGTTTTTTCATCAGATTTTGACGATTGAACATAAAACATCTATTCAATATTTAGAATATAGAACACAAAGAAAATATTCTCTTAACTCTCTTTAGTTATTTGTATTTATTTTAGGGGGTCGTCTGTTTTCAGATGGTTTAAGTGAAGCTAAATATCTCCGTACCATTGTGATGTTGTTGCCGTTCAGGAGGATCTGGTCCAGTTTGGTTATCCTCCGTCCCTCTGGTGTGATTTCACTGAAACAGATATTCACGATGAGTTAACTCAACAGCAGCTGATTCAGAAGTGACTGAGCTTCACTCAACGAAGACATTAAACATGTACTTACAACTCTGTCACATCCTCCAAGACCATATCTGAGAAAACGAGTTCAGGACAAACTCTGGAGCAGAATTCAGACCAAACCACCCATGTTAATAAATACTAGAGGAAGTGCGTTGTATATTTTTAAGAGACTGTAACCATGACGACTGAAAGGATACTGACAAAATCATCGAAACCCAGAAGGGTGCCGACGATTTCTTTGTCCGTTTTCATGACGATGTGAATCCGGGAGCCGATGCATTTGTCCACGAGCTCTGAAAGACACGTTCATAATTTGTGAAATTGATTTTCCTTCTCATTTTCCTTGAAAACTTTTTAGCACTTTAACTAGAGAACGACAATTCTGTAGTTGAAATACAAACGCACTTATGCACCTCAACATTTTAACATGTACGTTAAAAGATATATAAATACGACAAAGCTTTATATTGTTTAAATATTTTCTGATTGAACCTGGGTGATTTTTTTTACCCCAACGTGTTTGTCTCGTTTGTTTTAAACGTTATATTACATTTACTGCTGTATACGGTCTCTGAGCAGTTTATTAGGAACACCTGTACAAGTGGCAGCACAGCTTTAAGTTAGTGGAGATAAAGGTCAGGAGCTGCAGGTCAAACATCCCAATGAGGAAACTTTCACTGTTTGAATGTCTGAGAACTTCAGTGACCTCCTCGGTCACATGACCTGGATCCAGGGTCAAACTTCCAGATGTGGTTCAACCAGGAAATCAGCATCATGGACGTAAAGAGCAGAAATGTGCAGGACTGATGGGATGTGAACCAAGAGCAGAAGCTCACAGGGTTTGTTTCCCACACAGAAGAGACGTTGAACTGTCCAGTCACAGAAAGGTGTTCCTAATAAAGTGCTCATGGACTTTAATCTCAACTGGATCAGCTGAACTGTTGGAACATTTCCTTCATTCTGAAGCAGAGTTAACACGAGAGTTTAGCTAGCTGCTAGCATAATGCTAACACGAGCGAGCGAGACAACGCGGACACGTTCAAACTTCTCACGCGCAGATTTAACGGAAACAAACACACGCGGATTTAACACCAACGTGTCTGCGTTTGCGTGAAATTAATAAAAACGGGTAAAGTACAAACCGAGCGGGAGCAGCTGGGACGGGTTCGTTGTTGGAGTCGCCGCCATGTTTGATCCACGTGCAGACACAACCAATCGATAGAAGAATCGTCGGCTAAGACCAAAGCAATCAAACGCGAACTAATCGATAATCAATGTTTATATAGACGCGGAATAAACACAGATCGATGTTTGTTTGTTTATTTGTTATCGATCTGTTTGTTTATTCGTTATCGATCTGTGATCTGGAACCAATCAAATGTCAAGTCTTCTCCTTTCATCTAGTTCCACGTGATGGCGCTGTCAATACATGACGTAATTCTTTCACCAAACAGAGATAATAATACTGAGGTCAAGATGGTTCCTCACTTTTCTACTTTGTGCCTCTACTACTGTTCTACTTCACAAACTAGGGTTGTTTATTTTATAAATAATGTCTCACGTGAATTGCAGCTATAAAATAATATGACACAAGTACTGTGTGTGTAAGTGTACACGAGTCAGTAGAAACAATATTCCTTGTTGCACAAACATGATCAGCAGATGAAGATGATTCTTATGGACATATGTTGCAAGTATAAATGCAGAAATCAAAAGTTAAACACATAAATAAATGAAAACACTATTCAGTGATGAATAGAGCCATTTCTGTATACTTTTATAATTTTCACCCCTTTCTTTACTGTATTTATGCATTTCTTAATCAAATTTTATTTCTTTTTTATTTCCTTTTCCTGTAAATGTAATTTTAACATATTCTCATGTTACTTAAGATCTGTTATTTTATATGAAATACATTTTCAGACGTTTATATTTGTATTAATATTTGTATCTATCTTGTATGTAAAGCACTGTCATGTATGAAAGGTGTTATAAAAATAAAGATTATTACAGTGTTTATACGATATGTATAAATATGTATTTATACTTTATTTTATATATCTATATTTTAAGATTTTATTTATTTTTATGGCTCATTCTAGACTTGCACCTAACAACATTTTGGATCTTTTGACACCTGGTTGAAACTTGTTTCTTTTGAAGGCTTCAAAGCTTCAAAAGGTTCATAGGCTTTATTGTCATATGCAGAAATAAACAAGTTATCAATGCAATGAATGGTGTTTTTTATCTGTTTCCTATTGTTTGATATCAACTTTTCCTTTTTAACTTTGAAAGTTAAGCTTTGAAAGGTTCTTCATGAATTAAGTTAATTATTAGATTTTTTTAGTATAATTATTAAATTATTCTTATAAATATATAATTTGTGAGGCAGAAGCGGAAGTGTGCAGCAGGGAGTGCTCCCGCTCCGGCCGCCCCGCCCCTCCCCGGGACGCAGAGCGGAAGTGGACGCTCTGCGCTGCGGACACTGTGCAGCGGAGCTCCGGGTTGTTTTCACTGATCCGGGAGCGGAGACCGTCTCGTTCACCGTCAACGCGTCGAGGGGGGGGGGAGGCGGACATGGAGCCTCCGGCCGCGGAAGACGTCAAGGTGCCGGTGCTGCACATCGTGGTGGTGGGATTCCACCACAAGAGAGGCTGTCAGGTAGGTGAAGCGGCCGCGAGCTAACGGAGCTAACGAAGCTAGCTCACAACAAACAGCGTCAGTGACAGAACCCGCCGCGTCCGGACACTCTGATCCGAGACCGGTACCGCGAAGGGACGGAACCCCGCGGGGACATCAGCTGCTCGTCCCCGGTTATATAACCTCCGTCCTCCTCGCGTTGATAACGTCAGGCTGCAGCGCGCGTCTCCTCCCGGATATTAAACTGTTTGATTTACTACAACAACACCGGAGCCATGCGTCATGCGGTGGGTCAATGGGATCAGTGGTGAAGGACGTGAAGCATAAACATATAGTTTATGTTAATTTCAGCTTCTTGAATCCACCAGTCGTTGTATCAGCTTTATTTCAAAGTTAATTTCTCCAATTGCAATATTTGAAACGAGCTGCATCACATCTTAAAACGTGTTATTTCAGTCCCTTGATTTTTTAAATTCAATCGTTTATCTTGGCGAGCTTCTTGACATGACAATGTTTAGTGAAGCATTTTTATTGTAAATAATAATGGATGACACGAAAGCACTTTAAAAGTGAAGCCAAAACATGTGGATGGCCCCCTTGTGGCTGACTGCAGTATAATCAAACTTTCAATGTCGGCAGGTGAGATGCGACCAAACCAAAACAATTCCAAGTGCACATGGAATTTGTCCAAGACGGTTTCTGTCATTTTGTTTTTAATCATTTGAGAAATGGGCTTTAAACGTCATGAGACCGACCTCATCGGTTAAAAGATGGCTGCATCCGTGTTAGAGATGTTTTGGCTTCATGTTTGTACAACGGGAGGAAGTGGAGATGTTGCTTCCATCTTCATTAACACTGGTTGTCATGTGTGAATTCATGTCGCCGTCAAATGAAACTCAAATTGATCTTTTGGTTACTCACGAAGAACCTTACCTAATTTTTTAAAGGTCAGCGTCTTTAACTGGTTCCAAGGACAGGAATTAAAACATGATGGTATTTGTAGTTCACTGATTTATTAACAAAGTCTGACAAGAGGGCGAAACAGTCCAGGTAAAAACCATCACGACAAGCAAACTCCTCCAGAAATCGGTTAAAAATACAAAAAAAATCCAGATTGCAGACATGAGCTGAACACGAGGAATCAGACCTCGACGCAAACGACGACTCACCTGAAGTTTGTGGAAACTCGAACGAGTGAAACTCAGGGATTTAAATTCTCTGCAGCTGATTGACAAATAAGAAACAGGTGGAAAACTGGACAGGAAGTAAAGTCACTGCGAACATGATTAGGGAAGAAATTTCAACTGAAAACAGGAAACACAAAGAGCCGGAGAAGAAAGTTACTCAACTGGCTTCAACTACAGGTTTGTTTAGTGAGTCCAAGACAATAAAGATGTTATCTACTTAAAACATTGATTAATCTGTAAATTCATTTCCTGATTGTTCGTCCTGTCGGAAAATATCCGAAAGCCGTAAAAATCCTATAAATGGATTTTAATCTTTGAAGCTATTTTTATCATATGATTAATACAAAATCATTTGTATCCGTTTATGACGAAGAAAAGCAGCAGATCTGCACGTTTGAGAAGCTGCAAACCAGGGAACAGTTTTTAAAAATTGAGTAAAATGATTAATCAATTATCAGGAAAGAGTTTTGGTTTCTTCTTGAACCACGTTTTACAGAAACTCTCTCCCTCACAAAGCTCACGTGCTGGTTTTTCGTGTCACTGTGTCTACAAACCTGTTTTGCAGCCGTTAACATTTAAGTGGCGTCAGTCACCGACGTGTGTGACCTCCGGCCTCCTCCTCCTTCAACACCGGCTTCATTAGTGAGAGTGCACGTGAGCCATTCAGCGCAAGTGGCTCTAATTCATCCTCTCATCATCACCTCATCTTCAAAATGAATCGGACGTGCAGCAGTAAAACCGAACCCTGTGCCTCCTCCTCTTCGACGCTGCTCTCCATCTGTCTCCGCTGCTAAAACACGACGAGACGCTTTAACTAGACCGAAGCGGCGTCGAACAGACAGTGAGCGCTCGCTCTGTGTGTCGGGTGAGGAGCCTGCTGTGTCTGTTAGTTATCTGATCGGGGTCGGCCACCTCCTGCTGGGTATCAGATGATTGGGTTTCTGTCTCCCGTCGTCCATCTGTTTCTCCGTCGGACTCCCAGGTGTCCCTTGTCGTGAGCAGCTCTTCTGCGGACTGAGGAGCGGCCGCTCGCCCTCAGGCTGCTGCAGGCGTTGATCCTCAGGGTGTGAATCATTGTCTGTGGGTGTGTGGGACGTTCAGGACCGGCAGGTTTCAGGTTAATCTAGACGGACTCGGCTCTTAAACGCCAGGAAAAGATCTAGAAGGTTTCAGCTGCTGACGTGCAGACGTTTCTTCTACCTTTACCTTCAAGTCAAAGGCTGTGATTGCATCAGGGCTGCAGCGTATTCTCAGTATCGATTAATCTGCTTCTTCTCGTCTGTAAAATGTCGCACAAGAGTCTCTGTCACAGTTTCCCAGACGTCTTTAGGTCGCTTGTCTTGTCCAACAATCCAGAACCTGAATATATCAACTAGGATTTTAAAACTGAGCCTGAAACCACGATATAAAAACATTCAAATACATGGAAACAAAATAATACAAGGAAGTGGTCCCTTGTTAAAGAAAGACAGAATATGATGAAGATATATTACAAAAAAACGTGTATGAACCAGAAGTTTCACCCCCCCCCCCTCCTCCAAATATACATAGATGAGAGAAATGTGACATCACAGTAACTCTAACCACACGTTCTCTCCTCGACCCGCAGGTGGAATTCTCGTACCCTCCGCTGCTGCCGGACGAGGGTCACGACAGCAACCTGACGCCCGAGGAGTGGAGATACCTGCCGTTCCTCGCGCTGCCTGACGGGGCGCACAACTACCAGGAAGGTACGTGTCCTCAATAACGCAAAAATCCCAAATCATTATTTCAATATTTTGCATGCATCTATTTATTAGGAAAACCTGGAATGGAGGATAAGGTCTTTAATTTTGAATGTGTGTTTAAGTATCTTTGATTCTGTCACGGTATCAGAAACAGTATCCGGGCGGTAAAGCGAGAACCGGACTGAGCGTCGGTGACACTGATCCGACTCCGTCTTCTTGTCCCGTGTGTCGTGGCTGTGGTCACGTGACACGTGGCGCTCCTGTGCTTCGCCACCGTCGGTCATACTGTCGCAGCACAACAACAGGAACTTAAACTCAAAGTTCAGCTCTGGATTTAAAACTACAGCCATCAGCAAAAAACTGTTACTGTGCTGGTGACATATTTTACTGCAGGTGAACGAGGAGCTCAGTGTGTCACAGAAAAACAAAATCTTAATTCAGACGTTTTTCTTTTCTCTTTCTGCACAAATGCATCCCGACTAAAACAACCTGACCTCAGGCAAGTGTGTCAGTTACAACCTGTTAAGTTCTGCACATTTAATTTAGAGCTGTGACAGTTGATCAATATGTTCTCGCAGTCGATTGACAGAAAATAAATCTTGGAGTTGAATAATGATTTTTTTTAGAAAGCAGAACATGAGCTTCTAAACAAATTAAGACTCTGTTGCTTTCTTTTCTGTAGATTAAATAAATTGAGGGTTTTATATTTTGTGTTTGGACACAATGAGACCTTTGCAGACGTAACTCAGCAGCAGCAGCGAGTCGGGGGCTGTTTGCTGGCTCGTCGCAGGAGGTTTGCTCGATGCACTGCAGCTGTGGCCTCCGTCCAGATGCCCCGCTGCTGCTGCTGCACCCCCCCCACCCCTGCCTCCGCCTCCCCTGTCGACTCTGGTTAATCTGCAGCGTCTCTCCATCCTCTCCATCCACATGTCTTCATCCCGTCCTCAGGCTCAGCACTCTGTGACTTCACTGCTGTATTAGCCAAACAGACCACACTTGGATTCCTGGGCTGAAACATCCATGAAGAGCTGTGACAGCATCGCTTACATTCAGTTTCAAATCAATTCCCAACACTTCCACATTCAGATTCCGTCTCATGACAGCACGGAAGTGAACCGGAGATAAATCATTCATCACAGTGTTTAGAAAAAGCTCCAAACACTTTCCAACGTGTATCTCTGGATCCTGCAGGACTGAAGACACAATCTGAAGCTTGTAGAGGTTTTTCTATAGATTCCTGAGCACATGATCGTCTCTGACTGTGATATTAAGAGGAAACGAGCAGCAGTTTGTAAAGTTTGGCTTCGTGTTGCAGGTTCATCCAGTTTGGCTGCGGTTATGAAACCAGGTCACGCTGTAAAATGATCACTTCAGTGTCTCAGATGAGCCTGAAGGTTTCACTGCAGCAGTGAACGCAGCTGCACTCACACACGATGAAGTTTAAAGTAACTGACGGTTAAACTGTGTTTTCTTCATTGTGCTCATTTTCCCTCTCAGGTCACACATGTTGTAAAATCCAGGAGATTAAATATTATATGACACCGTTTATCCCGATGTTTTACAGACACTGTGTATTTCCACCTGCCGCCGCTCACTGGAGACATGAAGTGTGTGTACGGAGTTTCCTGTTATCGTCAAATAGAAGCAAAGGTCAGTCCGTGGAAATTCTCTCTTTATTCTCCTGGAGCCACGAAGCTGTGGCTTTTGTTCTGTGGCTAAAAGTATGTAGGAAACAGATTCTGTACCTTTCAAAATAAAAGACTTGTTTGCTTAGATTAATACTGAGCTGTGGTAGTGTTGATTGGTCCAGAGGAAATAAAATAAAAACATTCCAGAGGTTTTCATGAGGTCGGCTGCAGAGTGATTGGTCATCGTCACATTTGGCTTCTGTTTTTTATATGTACACATAGTGTTTATTGTCATATACACATTTAAAAAAGATGTTTTAATATCCCATCAGGCCCTGAAGGTGCGGCAGGCTGACGTCACCAGGGAGACGGTTCAGAAGAGCGTCTGCGTCCTCAGTCGAGTGGTGAGTCACGTCTCTCGTGGCGTCACACAAGAAGCCCTGTTTTCAGTCTTAGGGGTTTTTTACGAGCTGGAAATAATGAGATAACTGGGCTGTGAAATATTGTCGTGACCTCTGTGCTACGATTGTGCTCATGTGGGAAAGAGAGGAGAAGGAGAATGAGCCGGAGCAGAGAGATTTTTTATTTCCTTCTCCTCTAATGTCCAGAAATGAACTCAGCGAGGATTTAAACTCCTAAGATGACGTTATCAAACTCGAATGACAAAAAACATGTATTTGAGGTTTGATATTTTATGGTTTGACCATACGTCTTTATTTAAATAACCATAAATATAAAGGGGCTGCAAGGAAAATTCCAGAAAATGTCCGGAGCAACTGACTCAGACTTTTGTTTTCTCACATCCAGGAAAGTTAAGTTTTAGTGAACCTGCATGTTCTGCTGCTGACAGAACCTGTTCTTGTTTCCAGCCGCTCTACGGCCTCCTCCAAGCGAAGCTGCAGCTCATCACTCACGCCTACTTCGAGGAGAAAGACTTTTCACAGATCTCGATTCTGCAGGTGAGAAGTCGTTCTGTCTGTGAATGTTCTTCTTCTCTTGTTATCGTCCTCCGCTCACGTCCTCTCTCCTGCAGGAACTCTACGACCACATGAACGGCTCCTTGAGGGGTTCGACTCTGGAGGGCTCGCAGGTTTATTTAGGTCGGTACAACTTAGTTTTTAATAAAACCACATAAATATGTCCATCTGTAGTTTTGTTCTGCAGACTCAGATTCTTCTGAACAGAGCACATTGTTGTTGTTGTGTCTTCAGCTCTTTAACGCTGTGATTTAACTGCACAAAAATGTTCATGCATTTTTCTCTCAGGGTAAATTCCACATTAGTTGAAGCTCAGTTTGTTTCTCTCCTCAGGGTTATCGCCCAGAGATCTGATCCTGCACTTTCAACACAAGGTAGAAGAAAATACATTTCCTGATCCTATTTGCTGTAAACAGAGTTTATATTTTCATATTTCTATAACACCAGTAAACATCTTTCTTTCACGTCTTAGGTTCTGATCCTCTTCAAACTCATTCTGCTGGAGAAGAAGGTACAAACAAACACGTCCACTTTTAGATTCATTCAGTACTTTTTGAAACATGACTTGATTTTTAATTTGTTGTGAATGTTTCCAGGTTCTGTTCTACGTGTCTCCGGTCAACACACTCGTTGGAGCTCTCATGACGGTTTTATCGCTGTTTCCAGGTCAGTAAAGAACAAACTAAAAGAAAAGCTTAACTCTTCTGATGGTTTTATTTATTCCACCTGTACAGATAATATAAAAACACAGGATAGAAATATCATGTCATCTTTAGGCAGGACACAAAACAGACCTTAAAATGATCTCAATGTATGGAGTGAGAATCCATCTGAATCATTTCCAGATTTTAATCATAAAGTGTTAAGTTAGTCCTAAAGGTCAAGAAGAATCCTGAAGTTTAAAGTTTGTAGAAACTTTGCACTAAGAGAAGTTTTCTAATAGAAACGAGGACATCTCATTATGATGATGTTCATGTGTCTGCAGGTATGATCGAACACGGGCTGGTGGACTCGTCTCACTACAAACCCAGGAGCAGCGTGTCGGAGGAGCTGAGCCTGGTGGAGAGCTTCTCCGGAGCCGAGGAGTTCGTCTCTGTGTCGGTCACCGACCTCGCCAGCACGGCCCTGGAGCTGGTGGGGGAGGACACCGGCCAGCGAGCCCCCGAGTCTCTGTCGTCCGGGAACAGCACAGAGGGGGACAACCACCTCCTCAAACCCCCTTCACACACCTCGCCTGAGTCCTCGGAGAGCGACTGGGAGACCCTGGACCCAAGCGTGTTAGAGGAGGCTGGCGCCAAAGAGGCAATTGAGGGGAAAGAGACGGGGTCAGAGCTGCCAGACACATTCGACTCCCAACCGGGGACGCCCATCACTGTGCAGCCGCAGGCGGTCACCGGTCAGGGAGGGGTCACCCAGGGCCTGGTGTCCGGTCTGGAGGAGGATCAGTACGGCCTGCCGCTCGCCGTCTTCACGAAGGTAACGGCAGCGTCTCCGCTCAGCCGCTGACTCACCAAATATAAAATGTGTTTAAGGTCCAAACAGGAAATTAGTCTCATATTTACTCAAACATCGTCTCCTGTCTCTCACCTGGTAATGAATCGACCAGGCAGCCGGGCGGAGATAAGCACCTGACCTTTCATCCTGTTGTTGTTGCCAGGGTTACCTGTGTCTGCCCTACATGGCCCTGCAGCAGCATCACCTCCTGTCAGACGTGACGGTGCGAGGCTTTGTTGCCGGGGCGACCAACATCCTCTTCCGCCAGCAGAGGCACCTGAGTGACGCGATCGTTGACGTGAGTCCTGCTCATCTTCACCGTTTAATGTAACGGTTGAATGTTGTAGCTTCAACGTGAAAGGTTCCTCTCTTCGCAGGTGGAAGAAGCTCGGATCCACATCCAGGACCCTGAGCTCCGGAAGATCCTGAGTTTGACGACGGCCGACCTGCGCTTCGCCGACTACCTCGTCAAACACGTGACGGAGAACCGCGACGACGTCTTCTTGGACGGGACCGGCTGGGAGGGCGGAGACGAGTGGATCAGAGCCCAGTTCACGCTCTACCTGCACTCATTACTGTCGTCTGCGATACAGCAAGGTCGGCTCCTGTCACTCATTCACTCATTCAATATGTTTTACCCGTCGTTTATTACTTCACTCTTGTTTCTATTGATCGGTTATTTCTCCATTAGTCGTTAGCGCTTCACAAAACGTGCAGACATCAGTGGGACTCTTAGAGTTTACACATTTTCTGGAGTCGTTTCCTCTTTAGATTTATCACTTTTTTCCCCCCTGGAATAATTGAAAAGCTAGAAAAGGTTTTAATTTAGTTTTTCTAAATGTTTTCCTCCTCATTTTCTCCTCCTCGTTCGGTTGAATTGATTCCACGTTATTAGAGTCGTTACGATGGCAGCTGAAATCGCTGCGTCGGGCTCGCACGGCGATAATCATAATTATCGCCGTGATAACCATAATTACCCTACTGAGAAAGTGACAGTAAATCCAGTCACGCTGCTGTTTGTGTTCACCGGCTCGTCTGCTTCTCTTTTGTGTCCTCGTGTCGTCGCTGCTCAGACAACGAGCGGCTGCTGGCGGATTACGGCGCTCCCTTCGTCGCAGCGTGGAAGATCACCCACAACTACCGGGTGTGGCACAGCAACAAGCACCCGGCCATGACCGCCATCACCCCCGGGTACGTGGGCGGGAAAAGATTTGGAAACTTAGAATGATGGGGGATTTTATGTGGAAGTAAAATAAACAATATATTACATCTTTTCTTCTTTTAACAAAAGAAATTGAAACTGTAAAGGTTTATATTGACTATTAAAAAAAACAAGCAGCTATAGAAGGTTTAAATATGTCACGTTAGTTTATGATTATGAATCTGAGCAGATGTTCAACACCAGTTTTGGTGTTTTTCAGTTTTAGATACTTGATTATGATTATAAAAATGTATTTAATCTTTAAAAGTACGTTATGTCAAAATGTAATCACCTACAATATTATTTTCTGCGTTGTGATATTTATGACGATTAAGATCATCTTCCAGGTGATTTTTTTATGAAACCAGAGAGTTTAAAAAACACATGAAAGTCTGTATTACTTAAAGATATTATTTCCAT